>NW_017805034.1:1103318-1167648 GCF_001891065.2 Hippocampus comes
TTAGATTTGTGTTCCTCTGCGTTTGTTTTGGAGGTTGTGTCTTAGACTCAGTAAATTTCGATTTTTTTTTATTTATTTATTTATTTATTTTTTTTATGATGAATGCTCTCATTCTCGACATCGCTAATAATGCTACTTCTACAAGCGAGGCTGGTTGTACTAATTGTCCAGGTTTCAATTGCTGTAGTGGTCCTCGAGTTAATAAATAAGAGGAATAGAAATATTTTACGTGGACATGAAGATGATGATGATGATAATGATTATTATCATCCATCCATTTTCCAATCCGCTTATCCTCACAAGGGTCGCGGGGTGTGCTAGGGACATTATTATGATGAAGATGATGATGATGATGATTATTATTATTATCATCCATCCATCCATTTTCTGATCCGCTTTATCCTCACAAGGGTCGCGGGGCATGCTGGAGCTTATCTCAGCTGTCTTCGAGCAGTAGGGAGGGGACACCCTGAACCGGTTGCCAGCCAATTGCAGGGCACAGATAGATTAAACAACCATCCGTGCTCACACTCACACCTACGGACAATTTGGAGTGTTCCATTAACCTGCAACGCATGTTTTTGGATATATATATATATTTTCATTTAAAATTATCTTCTATACCGTGTGTCCTCATTACGTTTGTGAGTGGGAGCCAATCCCAACAGACATCAGATTGATGCTCTAAATATGAAATCTTGCAAAATTTAATCCGGGTTGGGGCGAGGGCCCATTCCCCAGATCCCCCGAGAAGTGCAGTTTTGTTGTTGTATTAAATTGTATGGGATACTAAAGAAAGGAAACTTGGCAATAAAAGGTGTAAAGTAAAGAAATAAAAGGTTAGAGCCGAAAAAAAACAAAACAAAAAAAAAAAGAAAACTTGTTTCATCAGCAGAAAGCTATAAAATATATATATCTTTTCATTAAAAATCATCTTCTGTACCGTGTGTCATCATTACGTTTGTGAGTGGGAGCCAATCCCAACAGATTGGCCTCTCTGGGTCACACGTGCATCCACACAGGCATATTAATCATCCCGATTAAAAATAATGGGCAGAAAAATTGCATCTTCACTTTTTTATAAATGTTTGTCATCGCAGCACCCGTGCAGGAGAGAGAATTACGTGCCTGAAATCAGATGGTTCACCCTAGTCTGTCCTCCCCCTACGCCCCCCCCCCCCAAAAAAAAAAGAAAAATCCACACTCAATGCAAACTAATATCCGGTATCTACAAATTGGTGTCACTGTATGAAACGCAGAGTGTGCCTCCCAGTTTGCACCGCGTGCGCACACACACACACACACACACACACACACACACACACACACACACACACACACACACACGCACACGCACACAAGTACTTGTTAATGGAGAAGTCTTCTAATTAGAGAGCAGACTCTTTGCAGTCGCAAGCTACCATTAATGCACACTGTGCCTGTTGATGCATCCATCCCACCATAAGCGCTCTTATTTAACATTCAGCGCAGGAGGTTGCGCGGCTCACCAGGGGCTGCTGTGGTCGTGATAAACAAGGGCCACTGGGGTTAAAAACAACACTAAAAGACTGTAGCACATGCTGTGTTAGTGAGTGATTCATCCGTTTCCCCGGAGGACGTTAGATTTGTGTTCCTCTGCGTTTGTTTTGGAGGTTGTGTCTTAGCCTCAGTAAATTTAGATTTTTTTTTTTTTTTATTATGATGAATGCTCTCATTCTCGACATCGCTAATAATGCTACTTCTACAAGCGAGGCTGGTTGTACTAATTGTCCAGGTTTCAATTGCTGTAGTGGTCCTCGAGTTAATAAATAAGAGGAATAGAAATATTTTACATGTGTCATCTGTCATATTAGGAATTGGAGTAATTAACCCTTCCATGCACCCTTGTAACCTGATAACATGATATGCTGTATGCTGTAGTAACCGCTGTCCCTGAAGGGGTTAATTTAAGTTCAGGTAAGATCAACAATAAGACAAATTAGCTCCTCTTGTACATTTTGGTTTGAATGGAAATCATCATTGGGAGTCAGGAAATTGAGAAGAACCATTGTTCTTTGTAAACTGGAAAGGTTTTCGTTGGCAAGAACCTTGCGAGAACGTTTTGAAATCTTCAAATGTTCCGAATTTGAATTTGAGAAGTAATAAAAATGTGTATGTTTACCTGGCGACTGTTTTCAGGGCAAATGGTAACGGAAACTATTTTTAGAAACATTTCTCTTCAGACTTATTTCCTGTGTTTACAGCCAAACACATTAAAATATATATATATATTTTCATTTAAAATTATCTTCTATACCGTGTGTCCTCATTACGTTTGTGAGTGGGAGCCAATCCCAACAGACTTTTCCAGGCCACGTGAACCCTGAACTGGCTCCTCCGTGCGCGTGTGAGGGCATCCATCTTCATTGACTGATTAGGTTGAGGCAGAAACGGACGACTGAGAGACGGCTGCTCAATACAACTGACAAGAATTAGTCCAGATGTGTAGACCAAAGCCAGGAAAGTTGAATAATGACAGAGCGGGCCTTTACAAGGCAAGCAAATTCCAAGGTGAGGCAAAAGGTGAATCTATGAAAAGAGGGTGGGTACATGAGGGAAAAAACACCTCAATGTAAAATCGAAAGGTCAGTAAAAACTTGTATCGCCACGATCACAAACGTTATTTCGTAGATTTTCCCACGAGTCTGATCGAGTGGATTAAAATGTGTTGACTGTGATGTCATCATTAGCGCGTTGCGTCAATGATGTCATTGATCAAATGCGCAAAATAGGACATTGCAGCAAATACAACCTTGTTCACATTGCGCTTCCATGCCTTTGATCAGCCAATCACAAGGTAATTGCATAAGTGTTTTTGTTTGTTTTTTTTTTGTTTTGTTTTGTTTTGTGTTTGTTTGACTGGTAAAAACCTGGGTGGCCCAGTGGTCAACTAGTTAGCTTGTCGACCTCACAGTGAAGAAGTGCAGGATACGATTCAGGCTATGGCCTTCCTGTGTGGCGTTTGCATGTTCTTCCCGTGCCTACGTGGGTTTTCTCCGGGTATTCCGGTTTCCTCCCACATTCCAAAAACATGCATTGCAGGCTGATTGAACACTCTAAATTGTCCCTTGGTGTGAATGTGAGCGCGGATGGTTGTTTGTCTCTGTGTGCCTTGCGATTGGCTGACAACTGATTCAGGGTGTCCCCTGCCTACTGCCTGAAGACGGCTGGGATAGGCTCCAGCATACCCACACCGCTCGTGAGGAGAAGTGGTTCGGGTAATGGATGAATGGTTGGATTGATGGTTAAAACCTCCCCAAATCTTTTTATTTATGTAAAAAAAAAAAAAAAAAGGAGCTAGCTTCAAACTAGCAATGTGTGTTACTTATTTCATTTTCACATTTTTTGAATGATTGTCACATTAGGAAAAAAAAAAACAAGTAGTTTTTGGGGCATTAACACAGGATCCATTCTAATAAACATCAGGAAAACAAAAGAGGTCAATTTTGGCACCAATATATTGGAGCCTGGGGGTGCGAGCTTTTGTAAACAAACACAAAAAGAACATTAAAAAAAAAAAAAATTATGTTCCCCGTTGCCATCTAACAGCTGTCTTTCAAAACAAGAAATGTGAGAATGTCACGTTGGAAACAACAGCGGTGGAAGATGGGGCCGTGTGTGTGTGTGTGTGTGTGTGTGTGTGTGTGTGTGTGTGTGTGTGTGTGTGTGTGTGTGCGTGCTGCTGTGCTTGACAATGCATCTCCAGCGAACGTTCATTATTGATTCAGCTGAGACACATGACTCCCAAAACTGCATTTCTCAACCCAAATATACTCGGGTTAGATCGATACAAGAGAAGACAAACCGTCGGTGTGAACAGTTCTCTCCTGGCATGCGTATTCCAGCGTTTTCAGGCGCAACTCTGTGATTAGGAATTGTTTTGACAACCGTGTCGCCTGTCGGGTGAAACGTTTTCCAAGATGCAAAGAAACAAAACAAACCGTTGGTGTGAACAGTTCTCTCCTGGTATGCGTATTCCAGCGTTTTCAGGTGCAACTCTGTGATTAGGGAATTGTTTTGACAACCGTGTCGCCTGTAGGGTGAAACGTTTTCCAAGATGCAAAGAAACAAAACTGCTTTTTTTTTTGACTACTTTGTCTTACCGTTTCATTCACTGCAGAGGCAAATAGATAAAAATAAATACGGAGTTACGTTTTCCAAGATGCAAAGAAACAAAACTGCTTTTTTTTTTTTTTTTACTACGTTGCTCGTGTCTTACCGTTTCATTCGCCGCAGAGGCAAATAGATAAAAATAAATACGGAGTTACCAAAATCAGCTGACGAAAAAGACATCACATGCACACAGTCAGCTCGGTTGCACTCTAGCTGTCCTGCAACCCTGAACAGCAGAAGTGGTCGAAAATAACTGAACGAATGCATGTCTGGGAGATTTTACCCGAACAAGATCAAGCTAATCGAGGAGCAAATAATTTTTCTGTAAAATAAATAACGTACTCAGGAGCTTGCTGCAGCTTGAACGTAAGACGGCGAATGCGTGCAAAGGAGCGATTTTTGGATTTGTCAACTTTTCGGATGAACGATGGCTAAAATGCGGGTGTCCCGTCTGTCATGAGCAACATTTTGCGACTGTTATCGTCACGTGGTCACGAACATCGGCGAATCAAAAAAATCTTTGGGGACACTTCTTACGGCCGTTTACAAATACAAAACGCTTGCCACTGTTAGCGAAACAAAGCATTCGCCGAGTTTCCTCGCCACAAGTAAAAACTGTTTGCAACCTTTTACGACCCCTCACGAAACCCCAAATTTGTTCCCCTGGCGAGCATCCGCGGGCTTAAACGTCGCCGGAGTTTGCGCGGCCCAAGGACGTCATTCAACGTGACTCTGAAACTTAGCGGCGTTGATTGTGTTATGAGAAATTAGGAGTACATCAGCGTTTAATGTGCAACACCCCCACACCCACCCCGTGCTAATTACGATCCATTTTGAAAAGGGCTAAAATTGGCAGATAAAATTGGCCGACCGATGAATCGGTCGCGCCCTAATAATCATCCCTCGGCACGATAACATCCTGAATCTGATCTGATTAGAAAGTGCAGGTGTTGCTTACTAAGTGACCATTTAGCGTAGTTGTCAAGGAGATACCTGCAAGGAATGGAGAAAAATGAGAGCTTCTCGAAGCCGCTCGTTCAAACCGGTGGGAGGCTCCAATACCGCTGTATACAAAAACGAAGCCTGCTTCCATATATCGAATACCAGCGTTGCACGCGGCAATTAGTCAGGCCTTGGTTCCCCACGCAATCCCCACCTCCCTTTGCTCTTTCCCCACCGCCTATTCATCACGTTGATGGCTCACTCGGTGCTCTTCTAATGTTTGACTGAATCCGTTGCATCCACTGTCACAATCTGAAAAGGGGCTGTCTTGCCCGCGGCGTGATTTCCTGTTTTTAGTAATTAGCTGAAAGACAAGCATGGAAAAACAGTCTGTTTTTATTTCCCCCGGTGCAATATTTTGACGGAGTCAGATGGCGATGCAAGTTATGAGGACTTTGTAATCCCCTTAATTTCTCTTTACGGCTGTCCTTGGTCTGAGAACGGCTGTGTGTGATTGTGTTTGTGTGTGTGTGTGTGTGTGTCTGTGCGTGTACTGATAGCGGCCTCTTATCGCAAATCTTTCCATTTTATTCCCGATCTGCATGCCATTCATTCCTACCTTTTCCTTTATCTCCTTGGACAGAATAAGATTTGTCCTGGTGTAAGCTTAAAGGTCACATGCATGGTGTCAAGCCAAATCCTGCAGGGCACAAAATGTTATCCGCTCAGGGTGAAGCCCCCTTTGTAAGCCTCATTTGTCCAGTTTTACGAAAATGCCAAATATTCTTTGTTGCGTTGAAAGATTTGGCCAGATATTTCGGTTTCTGTCCTCGAGCTCGCTCAAGACCAGACGATAGAATTTTGGGTCCGTGATGGTCCAAAGAAAACAAAAAAAAAAAAAACATGACCAGTCTGTCAAATAATACGGATTCAGTTTCCTGATAACATCTAACTCTTGGGGTGTATGCATGTATTTACATTTATTTGTGACATTACAGTGTCATAAATTGTCAAATGGTAAAGGTTCAATTTATTTTGGGACATGAGACCCGGGATGCTCATTCCCATTTTGAACTGGGAAATCTTTCCCTGAATGTTCTGGATTCCTGTTTACATGTCAGTGTTGCACTCAGTCCAGTGTTGATCGGAGTTGTGCTGTAATTACCTGAATGTACAATCACCTCAAAAAGTATTGGAACAGTAAGACCATCCCCAAAACTTTTTTTCCGCCCCATGACGTGTTTGTACCACAGTTGTGTAATTTATATTTAAAAATAAATAAATAAATAAAATTCACGTGTGCAAAATTTCTGTTGCATGTGACCAATGGGCGATGATGTGTTTTGATGCCAGGTGTCAAAAATGTCCTTTAAAATTCGTCATTTTAGGGCTATGGCAAATTTTATTACAAGTAGACTTGATTTTAGACTCGCAAAAAGCAGGTCTAACCCGCGGCGCAGGTGATACAATGTGATTTTGCTACATTTCATCGAGGCGAAGAGAGACAAATGTTAATTATAATTTCGCTGTTAACTTTTGCTTTCCCTAATATTTTATGAAGAGCAGTACAACTGGTGTTTATTGCAAGCTATTCAGTACCCATTGTAAGATTTTGAGATTGCCGGCTACTTACTCATCCAAAGCTCGACACTTTTTGAAAATCATCTGATCTCCACACGCTGACCTTCTCCTTTCCACGTTTCATCATCTTGACAGGTTGATGACCTCAAGGCCAAGCTAGCAGCCCAAGAAGTCGAGCTCAAGCAGAAGAACGAGGATGCCGACAAGCTGATCCAGGCAAGAACATTTGTGTTTGCACACCGACTCAACCTCACAGATAAATGTTGATATTTCCCCCATTTTCAGAAGCTTTTGTGCTATATAGCTGGTTATATTTGTCCTGAGATATTTTGCACTCACCCCAATACCAAGAGGGTAAAATGGCATTTTGCTTGCCTGTGGGCAAAGAGATGGACAGCACATTGCGCCCACCAATTATTTGCAACTTTTTTACAATTAGTTCTCAAAAATGTTCTTCACAATATGTTCTATGCAGCCCCACTCGTCCAAACACAGTTTTCTGATTAATTTTGAATTTGTGGAATATAAATGAAGTGGCAAAATCCACTCATTGTTATCGATCTCAGAGGGCGGCCATTTTGTCAATGTCGACTGAAAATGACATCACAGTGCCTGTCTCAGGACTCAAATAATGACCATTCATAACCTGCGCACTTCCTAACCGGATGCCACTGTCCGGCAAATATCGTCAACAATAAAAAAGTAGTGTTTTAAAAAAGTTTTGTGTTCAGTTGTTCGAAAGACTTAAAAACTACACGAAATGTATTTGTTTTGTGAACTGTATTCTAATTAGCATCTTTGCAAATTTTTTTTAATGAATACACATAAAAATACTTTTTTTTTAACGGTCAGCTTTGTGTTATACCGTACTTTGTTTTTGTCATGTTATAGTTTCACTATGTGCGGATTATTTTACAGATAATGTTTGAAATCTGAAACCCCACAAACAGAACACATGAAAAACTGTGCCCAAACCCCTCCACCCAAAAAAAAAAAAAAAACAAACCCCCTCTCACTCTGCTTACAGATAATGTTTGAAATCTGAAACCCCACAAACAGAACACATGAAAAACTGTGCCCAAACCCCTCCACCCAAAAAAAAAAAAAACGAGCCCCCTCTCACTCTGCTATAATACAATGTGTTGGCCCTCAGGTAGTTGGAGTCGAAACTGAGAAGGTGTCCAAGGAGAAAGCAGTGGCTGACGATGAAGAGAAAAAGGTGGCGGCCATGGCTGTTGTGGTCCGTGGCAAACAAAAAGACTGTGAAGAGGACTTGGCCATGGCTGAACCAGCTCTCATCGCTGCGCAGGAAGCACTCAACACTCTTAATAAAGTACGTCACACTCCTTTAATGGTGCACTTCTCACACATGTGCATGATTTTGTTTTGTTTTGTTTTTCGTGTTCGCTTTTAGTTGAGTCTACACAGGTAGGATCCAGACAGATTTCAGTGGTGTGACTAGTATGAGACAACGATTGACTAAGGGGTGGCAAGGTTAGCTTGGTTTATGCTTAACGCATCCGCACGGCCCAGTTTTCCACACCGCATGCCGACAAAAATTTCAAACTTTGTGGACGGTCCCAAGCAGAAAAATATGACTGAAAGGGACGAGCTCCTACCGACGTGTTCCTGGTACGCCATAAATGCCCACCCTAGTATGGGACAATATCAGCTAACAAGCCGCAAGACTTCTGCCGGCCTGATTCCGCACAGTGTCCAAATTTCGATTGAATAAGGACCGACTTTAACAATAAATAAATAAAAATCCAGACATGAGAGTATACTTTGTATTTGTTGTGTTGTAAAAATGTATTTTCCCTCTCCCAATGTCAACATTATGTCAATATATGTGGTTTAATCTATTTAATAATAAAAAAAGGAAGCGTCACAAAAATATTTAAATGTCATCAAAATGAATTGAGATTCAGCAAATAAATTATGCATCCACCGTATTTATTGAAAAGTATCTGTGTCAATATCAACGATACTGGATGTGTATTCAAGCGGTTGGTATCAACTCCATATCAAGATTGAATCGATAATGACGCGATGAGGTCGATGTTCCTGCTTGTGAGCGTGAATGTGTTGAGCAAGTTTCTGGATTGTTGTGCATTTTATTTCATGGAACCTTGACTGCGGATGGTATGCCAAACAAACGTTTCCTCAGGAGTGTACAACTGTATGCTAAGATGTGAAAGAAAAGTTTCCCCTGTTCATGAAAGGAAGTTTGAACACGACACGCACACGACTCAACAATATCCACACATTCTGAGATCGCTGGTGGATCTGAATGTATTTCGGGATGCTAAGTACGCCGGCGTAACGCAACCGTGCGGAAGCAGCGGTCAGGCGGAACTGATTATCTTCACGACAAAATAACATCCTGAACCTGTCGCTGTGGGGGCTGTCGCCATAAGACACCACATAGCTCCGCCCCCTCTCTGCACAGGCCGATCGGTGGAGATGAAAGACTATTGAATTTTATCCCCGACTAAAATAATGTAGTCTCTATGCTCCACTGGCATTTTAGTTCAGCCCATGAAACCCATATAGGTTTATGTGCCGCCTGTGGGAATTTATAAAACTCCCTTTACATATAAAAGGGTCTTTGTGGTGAAACAACCAGAACAGACAGTTCAATCACTGCTCTCCAAAGCTCTGTAAAATGTCCTAATTTGAATTCTCTGTTGTCTCCTCAAAGTCATTGCAGGTTAATCCCTTCTTTTCTCAACCTTTTACTTTTTTCACATTCCACCCCCCACCCAAAAAAAAACCCCACACCATTCAAACCATTCATGACTCTTTAATTATGCGACGATTCCCTGTATTTTTTTTACCCCTCCTACTTTAGAACAACCTGACAGAGTTAAAGTCATTTGGCTCTCCAGTGGCAGCAGTTACCAATGTCACAGCGGCTGTCATGGTCTTAATGTCGCCTGGCGGCAAAGTCCCGAAGGATCGTAGTTGGAAGGCCGCAAAAGTGATGATGGCAAAAGTGGATACGTTCCTTGATTCCCTCATAAACTTCAACAAGGAAAACATCCCGGAGGCTTGTCTGAAAGCTATTCAGCCTTACTTGCAGGTGAGTGTTTTTTTTTTCTCCTTTGAGCATAGCTAATACTGAATTTGTATTTACAGTTGGAGTGAAGTAGCAGTTGGTGTATAAACAAATCATCATACTTCACCAGCATTCAGTCAAATGAAGCTACCATAATCAATTGATATATTTGTATTTTTTTGGGGGGGGGGGGAATATGCAGCTAGCTTGCTCGTTATAAATAGCATCTTGTAAGTAGTTTTATGACACTGGTTGAAACTATACAGATGATAATGTCACTTTGCTTTGTGCTCTGTAATTTTGGTAAGGCGCTGTTAGCACTGATATGGATTTGAACATGACTCTTCTGAGTTATGTGCATTTTTCCGAGAAAATATTTCTGATGCGAAAATGCTCGGACAATACAGAACATCCATGCAGCCATCCATTTTCCGATCATCTATCACGTGTTAGTGATATATAAGCATTGAAATGAACTAGTTTCTTCTTCAACATTGTATCTATCGCTTCAATTTCCTTGAAGTTAACTGGATATTGGCAATTTAATAGACTTTGGAACGGAGCGCATTAATAAATAATGAAATACTCGTGTCCAATATGGATTGTTTAGCCTTTTTTTTGGGGGGGAGGGGGGCTGTTTAGTTGCAAATTCAGTCACTATTATCAAACCAAAACTGTATCATTCAGTATTTGACTTGTCATCGAGATTAAATTTGTTGAAAGAGTTTAATCAAGCGTGTACGTCTTTAATCCATTCAGGATCCGGCGTTCCAGCCGGAACTGGTTGCCTCAAAGTCGAACGCGGCGGCAGGCCTTTGCTCCTGGGTTCTGAACATAGTCAAGTTCTACAAAGTCTACTGCGAGGTAGAACCCAAGCGCCAGGCCTTGAGGAAAGCCAACGCGGAGCTGGCTGCTGCGCAAGGGAAGCTCGCCACCATCAAAACTAAGATCAATGTAAGACACCAGGCATCGGACACTGGATCGATACTTCCCAGCCAAAGGATATATTAAAGTAAACCCCCACTATTCACGGGTGATATTTCACTTCAACATAGTTCCTTGACACTATTTATGTTGCTTTTAGACAGTGCTTGGTGGCACGGTGTGTTATTTCATGCAAATAGCACAAAATATGCAAATAGGTGAGTTTTTCTTGGTTCAGCAAAACAAGATGCAAATCGGTGAATTTGTGAATAGCGAACCCTGAATTTTGATCAAGTTTCTGTTCTCGGGTTCTGTTCTGCTCTCAGGTGGACATTTTAACAGAGTATGGGATGAAAAAAACATCCTTGTGATACGTATGCATAAATATTCTTGATACGTGAACGTGGCTGAACCCTGTAGTTATATCAAATTGGATTCCACCGAAATGAAACCAAAACAACCCGAGGCAATAAACTGAAGGAACAATTCAGGAGATGAATTATTTTATCACCGTTTGAGTGACAGTTGTTGACACACGAGCTCAGCCAGTAATTCTATACTCCCCAGCAGTTCGTCGATACAAAGCCGGTGCGAGTGCTATTTAGGCTTTTTACTGTTCATTAATCAAAACTCAACCCATCAGCCTAAAGCCCCTATTGATAATAGCAGCTGTAAATAATTGTTTCTCAGCGGCGCTTGACATTCACCACCTCAGAGCGCCGGAGAGCCCCAGCAGAGCGTAAAGCTCTGGGCGGCCCCGGGATGCTGCAGCGGTGTCTGCTCGCTCGCGTCAAATCCTGCAGAGTTTCCACTGACGATTGTTAATAAGATCCAGCGTGACTTCTGTTTGTCATTTCTCCCCCCAACCCCCGCCACACACACACACACACCCCGTCAGATCATTTGGGTTAAAAAATGAGGAACAGGGGGAATACGCAATCCTCAAACTAATCTCCTGAACCAGTGTGCCTACGCCGAATAATCCTGTTTGTCCTTGCGCTAATTGCTTCCACGTGACAAAATAAATCCATTGCCGCCCCGACTTTTCGCTCGCTCCATACTTTGTGTCACTCACAGACGACGGTGAGCTATTTGTCTCTGTATGCCTCATGTTGTGCTCGGAACAATTGACAAGAGTTGTCTTTGTGTGTGCGTGTGCGTGCGTGTTTGATGGTATCCCAGCACCTTAATGAGAACCTGGCCAAGCTCACAGCAAAGTTTGAGAAAGCCACCGCAGACAAACTGAAGTGCCAACAGGAAGCAGAATCGACCGCGCACACTATTTCCCTGGCAAACCGCCTGGTGAGCATCTCCGTTTTGCTCGATGCATTCGTCCGACACAGCTCTGCACAATCAGGGATGCAAATGGACTCAGTCAGTCAGTCAGCGCGGATGCGGGCAAAGTGACAGCCGAACGTAGCGCGGTCCCCATTTGCACTCAGCGGAATAGTTTGCTAGTTGGGGATCAGTCCCGATTGAAGTTCAACATTTATTGCTGCACATAATAAAAATAAGAATAAGAAAACCTTTATTCGTCTCACAATGGAGAAATTCCCATTTTACAGCAGCAAAGTTATGAAAGGAAGAAATTAGAAGAACAAAAAGTAGAGGAGCTGCTGTCAAGGCAGCCACTCTGGCGGAGCCATCTTGAAGTCATAATAACATCATAACAAAAGAATACAACTAGCTAGCTAAGTTTTGAAAGCAAACAAAATGACATTCAGAATGAGAGTCTTCTTGAGGATTAGGCTTTGTTTATGGTGTTGCTTCTTTTTTCAAATTTGTCAGCAGGTGTTGCGCAGTTTCAATATGGTGTGATTTGGAACGACACTGGGTTGTTCCAAATCAGGGTTTAGCCATGTGGGGTTAGAGCACATGGGGACATGACACAAGGCAGACATTTGTGGAGCCTAAATACACAACAAGAATCACAGTAGTTACATGCGATCACACTTTTTTTTTTTTTTTAAATATGATGCCATTCCAACACTGTATTAATCCTTATGCAGATAGTCGGTACGTTTGTGCTGTCTCCTTCTCAAATGCAAATCCATAGGTTTAGTAACTGGGTTGTTCCAAATCAGGGTTTAGCCATGTGGGGTTAGAGCACATGGGGACATGACACAAGGCACACAGTTGTGAAGCCTAAATACACAACAGGAGTCACAGTAGTTACATGCAATCACACTTTTTTTATTTATTTTTTTATTTTTTATATGATGCCATTCTGACACTGTATTAATCCTTATGCAGATAGTTGGTCCGTTTATGCTGTCTCCTTCTCAAATGCAAATCCATAGGTTTAGTAGCTCTCTCACTCACATATGCATAATGTGTAATTCTGCTGACCGGAACAAAACAAACAAGCGGACTGTTGACGCCGTTAATCTAAATTATTATTTGGTAGCAGAATGCCTGACAGCTGCAATAATAGAGAGATTTTTTTTTTCCTTCTTGTCTTTCAGTCAGTCGCAAATATCAATGCAAATGTTGCCAGCATGCTGAAGTGTGCAGTGTTTTTGTGATGTATGCTTAGAGAAGTTACTGCGGCGCCCAAGGGCGGTGTCACTTAAGTTTGGAAAAGCTCGGATATTAAGTTGAATATTGTTGATCCCTGGAGGAGAACGGCATCGCTGCCGCAGTAAAGAGTAAAGGTGTTGTTACATGAGCAGAGAGGCAGTAAAGGATATAACAGCCCATTAAAAGTGGACCTGAAGTGTTTGCGAGGATATTTTCTTACGTCGTTCGAGACCGCAGATTAATTTATGTCAGAAATGATGGGAAACCCTTTGGGAATATCGTGACGGTGCGTCTTGTTTTGAAGGTGGGAGGTCTGGCGTCAGAGAACGTACGCTGGGCGGACGCTATTGAAAGTTTCAAAAAACAGGAAAAGACGCTTTGCGGAGATGTCCTCCTGATCACCGCCTTCGTCTCCTACCTGGGTTACTTCACCAAACACTACAGGTTACAGCTCATGGCTGAAACCTGGAAGCCTTACCTTAGTCAGCTGACGGTGGGTAGCTTTTATTTGTTTGATTGCTTACTGTCAATATCCATGAACTTCCATCACATTTTTACAAAAAAACAAACAAACAAACAAAAAAATACGTTTTGAAATGACTCAACTAACCCAAGTGTCATTCTGACTGTCAGACCGTATCAAAATCATTTTTTGTTGCCGGCCACATTGTAGTTGTCATTTCCCTTGGAGGGCCATTATGACTGTGAAACCAGATCAAGAAGTCAAGAATAATAGTTTCTTCAACTATTTAAGTGACTGTAAATGAGGGGTTTGATAACAAGAAAATACTGACAACAGCTCTCATTTATTACATATGATCATTTTAAATTTTGGTACGGATTTTAGGAAGCATCATCCATGTTGACATGCTTTGACATGCTTTCGCGGGCCACATAAAAGGCTGTGGCGGGCTAGATTAGGCCCCCGGGCCTTGAGTTTGGCACCTGTGTTGTAGATAGCTACAATGCACACATATCATTTGCCACGACATTTTGACTGGCGGTTCCCTGAAACTGGATTTGAATTGGGCTTAAAAACGTGTTTACTGACTATGACACAAAAATAGCCAGGCTATTTCACTTGATAGCCAGGTCACATACACAACGGTGATGTTGACGCATGTCACACTACCCTCTCCTTTCAGGAGTGGGCGCATCACCCACTCAAGTGGACAATTTCAATCATGCTCGTGGAGTACCCTATTCACCTCCAGCTCTATTGCTCGGGGATCGCCAAGCCATAGTTAGCCTCACAGCTAACAATCCCACTTCTGACGCCATTTGGCAGACACACAGCCACACATCACTATAACAACAACAATAACATATAAATATAATGAGCATGAAGCTATCGATAAGTCTCAAATATTTGAACATATTGAAGTTGTTTTTTTTCTTACTGCAGTACATTCACCTTTTCCAGTAATGCTCTATATATCTGGTAATATTTTCCAAGGATCCCATACCAGTAACACCTGGATTGGACCCATTAACCATGCTCACGGATGATGCTGACATTGCCACATGGCAGAATGAGGGACTACCAGCAGACAGGATGTCGACTGAGAATGCCACCATTCTTACTTCCTGTCAGCGCTGGCCCCTCATGGTGGACCCTCAGCTGCAGGGCATCAAGTGGATTAAGACCAAATACGGTGAACGTCTGCACGTCACCCGCATTGGGCAGAGAGGGTAAGTTGTTGTCTACTCCAGTGTTTCCCAAGCTTTATTGAAACAAGGTACATATTTTCCATCGGGAAATATGTCACAACACACCACTTAGCAAAATGATTCATAAAAAATGTATGCATGGGTTACCGTATTTTTTGCACTATAAGGCACTTCGGATGATAATTAGCACCTTCAATGAATGGCCTATGTTAAAACTGTTTTCATATACAGGTTATACTACATTATAATGCCCATAGAGAAGCTACAATAGTGGATGCGGTTGCACTGTGCATCCACTAGATGGAGCTATGACAGAGAGGGTAAGTTTTTGTCGACTCCAGTGTTTCCCAAGCTTTATTGAAGCAAGGTACAGATTTTCCATCAGGAAATATGTCACAACACACCACTTAGCAAAATGATTCATAAAAAATGTATGCATGGGTTACCGTATTTTTTGCACTATAAGGCACTTCGGATTATAATGTGCACCTTCAATGAATGGCCTATTTTAAAACTGTTTTCATATACAGGTTATACTACATTATAATGCGCATAGAGAAGTGGATGTGGTTGCACTGTGCATCCACTAGATGGAGCTATGCTAAAGGGAATACAATACAATACAGCTTTATTTTTACTGAGCCTTCAAACCGATGCAGCTGCAACAAAGCCATTTGAATTGGTCACAAACACGGAAACGAAACATATTAATGCAAATGGCAATGACAAAACAAGAAATGAAAGACAAAAGTTACGAAGACAAGTGTTCCTGCTAATAATCACCACCAGATGGCATTGGAACACACGAACAGGGAAACAACACAGAGGGGAATATAAAAATGCGCTGACACCATACATAAGGCGCAGTGGACTGTCGGGTTTTGGGAAACCTGAATGCTTTTAGGTGCGCCTTATAGTACGGAAAATACATTAACTTTGTACCTGCTGTCATCTAGTGGATGGGCATTCTCTTCTGCTCTGTTGCTATAGGTTGCCAGGATAAATTTGCAATTTTTTTTCATAAAATAGTTTTGGTCCAAATTACGCGGCACACCTGATGATATCTCACGGCACACTAATGTGCCGCGCCACACTAGTTGGGAATGACTGCTCTACTGTAGTGAGGAAGTGTCAGTTTCTTAACAGTTTTACGATTCATTCATTTTAAAAAAGGTACCTGGATGTCATAGAGAGAGCTCTGGCACAGGGCGATGTGGTTCTGATCGAAAATTTGGAAGAATATTTGGATCCTGTTCTTGGACCTCTACTAGGAAGAGAAACCATTAAGAAGGGCAGGTAAGAAAAAATTGAAATACGCATCAAACACTATTTATTAGACTTAAATTCTTAGACTTCAGATATTTGGCATGAAACATTTAACACAGTACCTGCGAATAGGCTCATCAAATGGTCGGAATTCCCACCTGGAACTTATTCGGGGTGTGAATACTGGTTTGGCTGCCGTGGGCATGTCTGATGTTGCTCACTGCGGTCCAAGGAAAGCTCAGGGGGTTTGTGTGACTGCTCAAACAAATGGAAAATATGAGGCACAATTGCTGGAAACCATTTTATATTGCATACTAAACAGCTGTAGTATGAACTGAGGTGTTCGAGAAAGTAAAAAACACTGCCGCAGTTTGGTTTTAACCGCTAGTGCTTCCACTCGCTCGACAGGTAAACGAACTTAAAAGATCCCAAATGGAGATATTTGAATTTTACATCCCAACCTGGTCGTTTATGGATTTGACACTGAGATTATAAAAGGAGTGGTAACATCCTAAATCGAAAAGGGCATCATAGTTAAAGGAAAAAAAAAAAAAAGTACATGCATTTTTTATTTTACTGCTTAGCTGGGGGTTATTCTTTTTTTTCGCCCATCTATTGGGCCGTAAAACACAGAATGTTCATGCCCTATTGTTTAAATGTCAAGGACTTGACCATCTTAAAAGGGGTTGATATGAGATAAGTCACATATCATATCAGGCTTTCAGAAGCTTTCATTCACCAGACCTCTTTTTAATTTTTTTTTTAACAGGTATATAAAGATTGGCGACAAGGAATGCGAGTACAACCCGTGCTTCCGCCTCATTCTACACACCAAACTGGCCAGTCCTCATTACCAACCGGAGCTGCAAGCCCAGTGCACTTTGATAAATTTCACGGTGACAAGGGATGGGTTGGAGGACCAACTGTTGGCAGCCGTGGTTAGCATGGAGAGACCTGACCTGGAGGAGCTGAAGGTGCGGATGCCACAGAGGGCGCAGAAAAAAGCATTGCTTGATCAAACCATCTCACTGCAAAGTGGAGTTCACGACAGAGCGCGAATATATCACCGTCACGTAAGAGTGTGGTGACTTGTAATTGGAACCTGTCACGGTCACCAGGAGCTATCACACAACTAAAAACGTCCCAAAAGGAGCATACTTTAACTCCTTTCGGAACTCAATACTGTGGGCTTTGTGGTGATGAAAAGAAACATTTGACAAGGGGCTCCCGGGGTCCTCCATAAACCAGGAAAAAAAAAAAAAAAGACGCAGCTCTCATGCTTATTATTACCCATCTTTTAACCAATTCATCAACAAAGAAACAGCATATCATAGAAAGCACCACAAAAGGCTACAGGTCCAGTCGCTTTGAATGTTCAGATGGTGCCTTTCATTAGCAGCTCACAAAGTCGTTGATAATTACTGGGACCCTCGCTTAGGGAGATTGCTGCTCCTTTTACTTGATGCTGGTCGATTTTTTAATAATGGGCCATATGTGAGCATAGCTCATTAAGTTAGTGCTGCATAACTTTTGGGTATTTTAGAAGTGTGTGAAGACATCAAAATATGGTGTTTGGTTATTTATATGAGCGTATTTTTTCTGCTGTCAAAAGTAGGGATGAGAATCTCAGACTTATTGACAATACAATTCTATCGCTCACTCGGATGCTGCTGCTTTTGGATGATAACGCTAGCGTTAGCATCGTCAGCCATCGCTAACCGAGTCTTGCTATATCCGACACAAGATCTTTGATCCATAATACGGACGTTGGAATTACAGTTGGTTGGAAATCAGTTTATGACTGAGGGTTTTATTTATTTTTTTCTCTCATGGATACTTTGTTTAACCTGAGGCTATCCAATGCTAGCATGCGCCCATTCGCCCCACCTCCCGTCATTAAAAACAGGGACGCATATAAGACCGACTGTTATATATTCCTACAGCAGTTCCCCGATATACTGCAAATCCCCTCAAATTAAAAATGAAAGTCTGCAATTAAAGCGCATCTTGTTTTCGTCACAATCCAGTGCGGCTAACGGGGCTAACACCAAAAAAAGAGGACACATTGTAGCGCTCGCAGTTGTCGTGTCACATCTTTTACTTGACTTCTTTTATAGTCATACATTTTTGTGTGTACTTCTTCAAAATGAATCATCGGAGGTGTATGTTCCCGTAGATGTAAGTGACGGCCCTTATTAGGCACCCTTTTTTCCAGCCATGAGGATAACACTATGGTTCCACTCAGTTGATAACCAGCTGCACCTTTAAGCTGTCACCGCTGGTGTACTTTTGAGGATTAATGAGCAGCGCACAGTCACGATGTCTCCAGCATATTCCACGGATTGAATGTAAACGCAAGTGATTAAGTGAGAATTCACTTGATCAAAGCTCCAGCACCTAATGATGCCCCACGCCTGTCTCATCAACAAATCTGCTCTTTTCATGTCAGCGTGTTTGAAAGGGATTGGCTGGTGGAGCTCCAGCACCACGGCAATTAGACAAATCGCTGAAGCACTTCCGCGGTTCCTCTGACAAGTGCGGCAACGCTTGTCTTTGCTTAAAACGTTTGCGGCTGGAATGTTGGAGGGATCAAAAGTCAATGTGGAACTCAAGTAATGGGTCGGACAGACGTGGGGACCGTTTACACGATAATTTATTTTATTTTATTTAATTTTTTTAATCTGAGACCCAAACAAAATCTAAGTGCAAATAAACAACAAATATCTCTTTCCCAGCTTCTGAATAACACCTGGGAGGACAAGTAGTTTGTGTCTACGTGTGTGTGCTCTTTCTTTACTTTTGACCACTTGTTGACGATTGTCGTCACTTGCACATGACGGCATTTTTCGCGGGGTCAAGACATTATCGGGGATCATTCATGCAAAGGAAAACACAGTTTTGGTTTTCTTGAGTCATGCTTGTTTTTATTGAACCTCCATATGTTTGCTATATTCCGACCTCGATGCTTTTCACCCGCGGATAAGTCAGCATTTTTAATCAATTTAAAAATGCGTGTGCAGATGTGACAGGGTGCTCAACACTTGACATGCTAAGCAAAAAAATACAGTGAAGAAGCGAGATGTTATTTAATGAAGTTTGTTGAATTAGCATTTATCTGAGAAGGCAAGGCAAAAAAAAAACAAGATATAGAACTCACTCATCATTTTAATTAACATTGAAAGTTGAGAAGGGTGGCAGCGGGGGGTAACCTTTTCTGAAAACAGAATGAAATGCCATTGTGTGCATACGACGAAAAAATGTTACAAATCTGACAGCGAAGTACAAATTGGCTGTACCTGTTTGTAGCCATTTGAATGACTTTGCGCCATTATACCTTTAATGAGGTTTGTGTTGCCACTGAGCCACAAGAGCTCTCATTTAACCTCGCCAAAGATGGGCTAAGGAGCTTATAATGTCAAGTTGGCTTTTCGCAGGGGTCCCGGGGGGGGGCTCATCTAAAACCGTATGCCACAATTACTACTTCTCTTCCTTTCTTATGTGTTGTCCCGCTCCTGAAGATTTTTTTTTTACCCAAGATCGTGTTTGTTAATGAGAGTCGCTATGCTCCACATCCCAAATTACCTTTCACAGGATTGCTCTGTGGCGTTCATTTGCCGAAAAAATGATAGATTGCCTCCAAAATATTTAAGTCCTAATGAGGGTGTTCTGCTGACTGGTTAATTGTTTATTTTTTATTTTTTTTTTGCCTAGCAGGGGGTAATTACAAGTGCCAGTGGACAGCTAATCGCTATACGCAGCCTTGTAATTGGATCTTTTTGGGGAATATTTTGAGAGTGGGTCGCATTTTCCCCTGAGGCGCACACGAGTGTGGGCAATAGAAGGTCACCGGTGACTCACACAGGCCAAATATCCTCCAGTCAAATCTCCTCCGTTCCAAACTGATTTTTGTCCAGCATATTCAAGTCCATCCTTAAAAAGGCCACGCATCACATGCACTTCTGTCAAAGGTGAACTTTTTTTTTTTTTTAGGGCGGGGGTACGATGGAGCGAGTAATAAATCCAAATGCTCACAAGAAGCAGAAGCGAAATTAGTGAATAACGACGGCGCAAAAATAACTTTAACCACCACGGTAGGAAATGCCGTCATAAAGAGAGCAATTAAGCAGCACGATCTGCAAACCTCGCAGCTCACCTGCTGTGATTGAAGATAGGTAATGAATGTCTTTGTCATTAGTATACGCCACGGTAGAGCAGTAGAAGCACCTCATTAATGACTCGGGAGCGAGGTGAAAGTGGGTCACCATGCAAACTTAACATTCGGAAATCGTCACACAAGTGGACCAATAACAGCAAAAGCCCCGCGATGGAGGATGAAGAAGGATGAAGCAAAAAAAAAAAAAAAAAATGTTATCTTTCGCTATTAATTTTGTTCTTGGAAAAGTTGTTGTCGCTCTCTTGTGAAATTGTTTTCGCCTGCAGGAAGACATAAAACAAGTTTGGGATAGAGCTTTATTCCACAGTGAATATGTTGTGGATTAAAAACATTACTGGCCAAACTATTTTTTTTAATGCGCATATTAATTGAATCCATCATGACTCTGTGGCTAATTTAAAAGAAGCAGACTGTATTGCGTATGTGGTCAACCTAAGCCCCCTGACTTACTTTCTTGCTGGAATTGACACATCGAGGTTTAGGTTGCAGACGTTTGATATCAGCATCCAAAGGGAAACTGGCTAATCTGGCCCCGGCCGTTCCCATCTTGCATCTGGATAGCGATTAATAGGAAATTGATTAGCTCTGCCTTTGACACGCCCTTCGGTATGAATGTCATATATTGACGTGAACCTCAAGCATCTGCAACCGCATCCGATAATATTGGACATTTAAAAAAAAAAAAAAAAAAAAGAGCCTGACAACATGCAGCATGATTCGACAATAATACAGTTGATAAAACACGTTTGATGTTTCTGTTTTTTTTTAGTCTGACCTGACCAAACAGCAGAATGGTTTCAAGATCACTCTGAAGACACTGGAGGATAACCTGCTCTCTCGCTTGTCCTCAGCTTCAGGGAACTTCCTGGGTGACACCGCGCTCGTAGAAAACCTGGAGACGACCAAACGCACCGCCGCCGACATTGTGGAAAAAGTGAAGTTGCTTTCAATTTTTTATTTATTTATTTATTGTTTTTTGCTGGGCATGGCAATTTTATGATGACATAACTCGATTTTGATTCCCAAGCATAAATTCACAGACATTTCTACGTGGTTAAAAAACAAACAAACAAAAAAAAAAACAAATGTTGGACTCGTCACTTTTTGTGAGATCGTTTTTGGCCGAAAATGTGAAATTAGAAAAGCTTCCCCGAAATGTTTTTCTTGGTTTTTCAGGTTTGCATAAATTCATCTTGTTATCCTCTAAAACACATGTGTCAAACCCAAGGCCCGGGGGCCAGATCTGGCCCGCCACGTCATTTTATGTGGCCCGCGAAAGCAGATCATGTGTGTCAACTTCTGTGATCATTTCTTAAATGTGTACCGAAATGTCAAATTGTCAGGTGGAATAAATAACATTGAGATTTTGCGATAAATTTTCTGACCCTTTTTACACTCACTTGAACAATAAGTGAACAAGCAACAAACATATAATTGACTGATTTCCAAACTAGTAATCCATCAATTTGTTGTGTACAAATAACAAAACTAGGTGATGATTAAACATGAATTCGGCCCTCTGAGGGAAGACGTAACTTCAAAGTGGCCCCGCGACAAAAATGAGTTTGACACCCCTGCTCTGAAACTGGAATGTGCGCAAAAATGTGTTGATTAACGCTTTTTTTTTTTTTTTGATGGGGTGTGATTTTTGTTTTATTGTAGGTAAAAGAATCGAAGGTGACAGAAGGCAAAATCAATGAGGCTCGGGAGCACTACAGAGCGGCAGCAGCGCGGGCTTCGTTATTATACTTCATAATGAACGACCTCAATAAAATCCACCCCATGTACCAGTTCTCTCTCAAGGTAGCCCATCTATTGACCGGCCATGTTCCCACACACCTCAAGGGCCCTTCTGTGAGATCCTTCTTCACATTCACTCCTCTGCTCCTGCCCCCACCTCTCTGCCCCCCCTCCCTCCTTCCATTTGCTCATCGTGTTTTATGCTCTTTGCCCTGTTTTATTGTGTTTGTGGCTCCCTAATGTGGTTATGTAGAGCTTAACGTCTTTCATATTGTCAGCCGGCAAGCTCGAAGAAGAGGCGGTCTGAGATATGGTTTGCAATCACCCTCAACTCTCACCAGTACAGTTGCTGCGTCCCTGCTCCGGTCTAGTTTTCAAACTTAATCAAATAAAAACACACTTTTGAGTCTGTAATGACAACTTGTATGAGAGGAAAAGACTTTATGATGTGAGTTTATCACACCAGGTTAGGTCAAAGTCTATCGTTGCTAAATTGATAGAAATGACTGCCAAGTACGGAATTACAATTCCGAAGTCTCGGCAATTGAAGTTTATGTTTGAGAGAAAAAAAAAAATCTCAAAGGCTCCATACTTGTTTCATTTCACTCACGTGAAATGAAATCAGGCCACTGTCATTGGATACACATACCAATCCACAAAGGCCACGTTAAAAATATATTCTTCTGCAAGCAAAACGAGATTTTGATGCAGCACAGCGCGGCATAAATTTAGTTTGTCAACTCTGAACACACGCCGTGATCACATAGTAGTTAGTCCCCTGTGTTGTGGCCGCAACAATCCTGGTTCCAATCCTGGTCATGGTATGTGCGAAGATAAGACTTGACTTCTGGCAGCCTGGTGGCCCAGTCGACCTCACAGTCCAGAGGTCGTGGGTTCGATCCCGGCCTTCCTGTGTGGAATTTGCATGTTCTCCCCGGGCCTGCGTGGGTTTTCTCCGGGTATTCCCGTTTCCTCCCACATTCTGAAAACATGCATGGCAGGCTGATTGAACACCCAAAATTGTCCCTAGGTGTGAGTGTGAGCGCGGATGGTTGTTCGTCTCTGTGTACCCTGCGATTGGCTGGCAACCGGTTCAGGGTGTCCCCCGCCTAATGCCCGAAGACGGCTGGCATGGGCTCCAGCACCCCCGGAACTCTCGTGAGGAGAAAGCGGATCGGAAAACAGATGAATAAATGAATGAACTCCGAACACAATCGTAAACGAATGAAATGAATACCTCTCAGACAATGTCAAGCCAGCGTGTACCTTTTTCTGGATGTTCAGGAATCTTCCTGATTTTGATACAGTTCTTGCATTGTCCTCATGAATGGACTCGACTGTCTTGATCAAACGTCCGTAGGTACTTTATATTTATTTCACTCCAACTAATGGCTAATTGGTTGGAGTTTGGTTCATGTCAAACATCTTGATTAATTTCTATGATCCATGACTCATTCTGTTTGATTGGTTTTAAATGTATTAGTTACACTGAATAAAAGTTTTTTGGGGAAAAAAAAAAAGTAACTTGATCCGTCAGCATTGTCTCAGGAAAATGTTGATTATGCCTGCCCCTGTGCCTCTGCAGGCTTTCAACGCGGTCTTTCAGAAGGCAGTTGTGAAGGCTGAACCCGGCGATGATCTGAAGCAGCGGGTGTCCAACTTAATTGACAACATCACTTCTTCAGTCTTCCAGTACACCACCAGAGGCCTGTTTGAGTGTGACAAACTCACGTACATTGCCCAGCTTGCCTTCCAGGTAAGCAAAAGGCTGGATTCATCTTGACTTGCTTGAATGCTCCGAATACCCGAATCAACCAGCAGCGTGTGCTTCAAAACACTGCGCAAGATTTCAAATTTTCTTTGTCATATCTGCAGATTCTTATAATGAACAAAGAAATAAACCCTGCTGAGCTGGATTTCCTTCTGCGATACCCTGTCCAACCCGCCGAAACATCACCGGTGGAGTTTCTTTCCAGTCATTCCTGGGGAGGAATCAAGGTATCAAAATATAGAAAGGATACAGTACTTAGTTGCTCATTCATTTGTGTGGCCCATGTAGAATTAATTGATATTAATCATATCATAGTAGGGTGGCCCGATGATCCAGTGGTTAGCGCGTTGACCTCACAGTGCAGAGGTATCGGGTTCAATTCCAGCTCCGGCCTCCCTTTTGTGGAGTTTGCATGTTCTGCTTGCGTGGGTTTTCTCCGGGTACTCCGGTTTCCTCCCACATTCCAAAAACATGCATGGCAGGCTGATTGAACACTCGAAATTGTCCCCAGGTGTGATTGTGAGTGCAATTGGTTGTTCGTGTGTGTGTGTGCCATGCGATTGGCGAGCAACCGGTTCAGGGTGTCCCCCGCCTACTGCCCGAAGACGACTGGGATATGCTCCAGCACAACCGTGACTCTTGTGAGGATAAAGCGGATGGATGGATGGATTATCATAGTAACTATTTTTGTGTTGCGAAAGACTAAAGTTGAGTTGGTTACATTTTATACATGTACGTGTGTATATTGTAGATTGATAAAGATTTGTAAAAAAAACAAAACATTGTTTTCTTTTTCTATTTACATAACATACCAACTTCATTGCGAGTGGGCTTTCTATTGAACAATCTGGCACAGTCACTCTCCGTTTTGCAGCTGAGGTTCCTATCATTTCTGGAAGTATACGGGAGACGTAATTGTTTTTTCTTCATATCATCTTAACCGCTGCTCTGACAGCCCGTGTTTCACCTGGGCTCATCTTTGCGGCCCCGTGTCACTCTGAATTATCATTGCATATTGATTGACACATGAACAAAACCCGAACCTCCCCCAAAAAAGCCTCTGTAAAGAACAGGCGTTTGCTAATTCAGCCCTAAAGAGCAGAGGTTTTCCGTCTTGTCACATTTGTTTAGCAGCAAACTTAATGAAATGGCAGCACGCATCTTTAGCCTTTTACACTAATGAATTTTTCAATCTCGACTCCACGGATAGTATCTTAAGCTAAAGTCCACTTACGGGGTTTGGAGACAGCTTTTCCTGAACTGCACTAATGCCCGAGGACTAAGTGATGGAATTCTCTCTTGAACTTGATACTTTGATTGTTTAGTGCTCCTGATGATATTAGCGGGCAATGAATCCCTTGAGAACCTTCAAGGATGAGTTTTCAGTCCCCTTTCCTGTTGCGCATCCATCTTATTCCATTTCCTTTCCAACCTTTACCTCTTATTTTACTCTATTGAAAGTCCAGAGTGGTGTATGACCTTAGTACGCAACAATAAACATACCCATGCTGATAATTGGACTCAATTTGAGCATTTTTTTTCTCCCTTTGCGATTAAATGCATTTTAGGCCCAAAGATAATCCCGAGCAATTATCCAGGGGTGTGGAGTTTATTTAACAATGGTTCTTTTTGTCTTTTTTTTTTCCCCCTTCTGGATTTGTTACAAAGCGGTTGAAGCTAACCATTGGAAATGTTAATTCATCCATCCATCCATCCATTTTCCGATCCGCTTATCCTCACAAGGGTCGCGGGGGGTGCTGGAGCCGATCCCAGCCGTCTTTGGGCGTTAGGCGGAGGACACCCTGAACCGGTTGCCAGCCAATCACAGGAAACACAGAGACGAACAACCATCCGTGCCCACGCTCACACCTAGGGACAATTTTGAGTGGTCAATCAGCCTGCCATGCATGCTTTCGGAATGTGGGAGGAAACTGGAGTACCCGGAAAAAACCCACACAGGCCCGGGGGGAACATGCAAACTCCGCACAGGGAGGCCAGAGCCAGAATCGAACCCTGAACCTCTGCACTATGAGGTCGACGCGCTTACCACTGGACCACCGGGCGGCCTGGAAATGCTAAAAATATTCAATAGTTCGGCTCACCAATCCTTACACGTGCGAACAAGTCTGGTTTGTGACTCCTTGATTATGACATGACTCGGAAAAATTGCCAATAAGATGCCTGAAAGTTACGCTTTCCGCGGACACGAAGAGAAGACCAAAAGGTTGAGTGTTCATATAATATGTCAGTCCAGTCCAGACTGCACTGTGAAGCATGAAGTGTTGAAACATGTTTAACATTTGTTTTTCCTCTCCATTCCTTCCATCAAATAACAGTCGCTGTGCTTAATGGATGAGTTCAGGAACCTCGACCGAGACATCGAAGGCTCGGCCAAACGCTGGAAGAAGTTTGTGGAGTCTGAGTGTCCGGAAAAAGAGAAATTCCCACAAGAGTGGAAGAATAAAACCTCTCTCCAGAGACTGTGCATAATGAGGGCCCTGAGGCCTGACCGGATGACATACGCCGTGAGGTGAGAAGTGCAATGATCGCTTGGCCTTTGCTCTCTGATCTGCGATGCTTTGACTGACCCGTGTTATTTGTTAAAATGCTAAACATTTAACATCTTGAACGTTGCCTCAAGGTTTTAACTTTGCCAGGCCTTCTCACCTATGACTGCCAACCCATTTGCCTGATGCACAATAATAGCTTCAGCAGCACATCTTAATCGATGAACCTCGCAAAGCGATCAAATGCATTAATTGTACAGTCTCCAGCAGGGGTGTCAAACTCATTTTTGTCACGGGCCACATTTTAGTTACCGTTTCCCTTGGAGGGCCGTTATGACTGAAATCAAATAAAATAGTTACTGTAATGAGGGGTTTGGTTGCAAGGAAATGCTTACAATATGTCTCTTATTTATGATTTATGAGAATTTTTAATTTTGGTAGAGATTTTACCAAGCATCATGGAAGTTGACATTTGCTTTTGCGGGCCGCATAAAATGATGTGGCGGGCCAGGTCTGGCCCCCGGGCCTTGAGTTTGACACCTGTGGTCTACAGTAACCAAGTTTTGGGCAATGTACGTGAGTTTGTCACACTCAAAGTATGGTTTAACATACACAAGCAATACAAAATAAGCATTAGTGCAGTCCAAAAAATGTAAAAATGTACAATAAAATATACAGTACTATGACATATTCCGCTTTTTTGGCACATTGGACACCCAAAAAAAATAATGCCATAGTTTGACAAAAATGTCTCGCTTATTTGACATGTTTGATTTGCTTTCGTGGGCCACATAAAATGATGTGACGGGCCAGATGTGGCCCCCGGGCCTTGAATTTGACACCTGTGATTTAGAGCCAAAATTGGAGGTAGTGCGCGCTGGCGAGCAGGTGGTGGCCGGGACTGCAACCATGGGGACCGGCCGAGCTCCACTTCCACTGGGGTAACCACTTGTGGGAGGGGCCAAAGGGGTCAGGTGCTCTGTGAGCCCAGCGGCGGCAAAAAGCGGTCCAATTCCCGCCTCCAGAGACTAGATCGAGGGACATGGAATGTCACCACTCTGACAACTGCCCTCAGTTTGTCAGTCCGTGCCCCCTACCGAAAACAAAAAAAAAAAAAACGTCATAATCCAAATGATGAAAAATCCAAAATCATTAAAATGGTACATTATATGGTGGCTGCCCAAACACACACAACTCACATATATTTCCCATACATTTATTTGATGTGAAGCAAAAAAAAAAAAAAAAAAATTGCAATCTTGAAATTGTTTCCCCCAAATGATGATGAGAGTTTAACATCGCGGTTTACCTTTAAATATCTGTCTCTCCATACTTTGAAGTCACCTGTCAAAGATACCAAAATATGCTGCTGATAGCATAGTCCCATTCTCCCCCCCGCAGAGACTTTGTGGAGGAGAAACTTCTCCATACGATCCGATTCTTTGAAGTCACCTGTCAAAGGTACCAAAATATGCTGCTGATAGCATAGTCAAATTCTCCCCCCCGCAGAGACTTTGTGGAGGAGAAACTAGGGGGCAAGTATGTGATTGGCAGATCTCCGGACTTCGCGGTGTCCTTTGAGGAAACAAGTCCGACGACGCCCATGTTCTTCATCCTCTCTCCTGGAGTCGATCCTTTGAAGGATGTAGAGAAACACGGTAACGCTCTCGCTGTTTTATCTTTAATAAGCCATAAAATTCCTCCTCGCGGCATATGGGGGCTTTATCAGAGCATACAAACTGTGAACACAGCTGTCATTCCTTCATATTGTGAAAAAAAAAAAAAAACGTGAGATTTTTACGAAGCAGACCATTGAAGTTGAAGTGCGGGCGTAGCTGCTCGCTACTCTTGATTGCAACTCCATCAGATTATCGTCGAGAACAGCAGTTGTTCCATCACATCTGCCCTATGTCTTCTCTTTTATATCAACCATCACGGTGAAAAAGACTGGGTAGATTGTGGGGATTATACGAAAGGTCACCTATTTATGAGATGACACCAACGTTGAAAGAGGGCCGGCAGATAAGTAAATGCCAGTTATTTTACAGTTCTGAATGATGTGGATGCGCTCCAAAGCCATTTTTTTTTTTTTTTTTTGCCTGACATATTGCGGAAAGTCTCGGAATACGGTGCCGTAATGGTCTTCTGAAGTGGCTGCCCAATAATGCAGTCGGGATATTTTTTTAATGCCAGCTTCACGGAGTGTTCACAATGCCCAAAAGAAGCCCCCTTTACGTCTGCTAATATTTGTATGACACATATTCAACACGTTGATTACCAGCCAATGCGATTGGATTTGACTTTCTCGGTTCAAAGCCCGCACTGTTAAACAAACAAATCCATATCAGATTGAATCAGCTCGAGATGAAGCAAACAGACCTTGAACCTTGATGAAATCCTTTGCTAATATGATAACGGGGACGGATTTCTCCCGGAACTCATCTTTGAGGGGTGTGCTAATTGAATATCAGCAGACCTCATGCTGAGTGGATCAAAGCTGAAAGTTATCATATCATTGCTATAGAAAGAGCACAGTGGTTGGAACAGTCGCTGAACGACACGCCGCCATGGCGTGTTTTTTTTTTTTTTTTTTTTTTTTTTTTATTACAGCTACCGGCGGGTTTAATCATTGCAGTTTTCATTTGGAATATACTGGCACTGATTAAATGATTTTGGCCTCAGTAGGAGGGGAGGGGGGGACCTCGCTATCTGTCTGCCGGTTAGGTTCGACGTTGTAATGCCACAAAACTAATTGTCTTGTTCAATCTCGGCGACACAGGTAAGAAGCCATTTACTTTCTCCTTAAATTAAAGTTTTTAATGTCTTACTGGGAGTTAGATGAGAAGCTCAATTTCACTGCCATGTTGGTGCGGTGATTGTCAGCACAGCGCTCGCACCTTTAACGAGAAGTGAATCTAGGGATGATTATTTTTTTTTGTTTCTTACTATTTTTTTTTTTTTTTAATGACGCAATTTTTTTTTTTTTTGTCGGGATGATAGCAGCAAGTTGCTTAACGTGCACATTGGATGAGTGGGTCTCAGCACCAAATTTACATGTCGCTACGTGTTTATTTCAGGAAGGAAGCTTGGTTTCACCTTTGACGACAAGAACTTCCACAATGTGTCTCTGGGTCAAGGTCAAGAGGCCATGGCTGAACAAGTCCTTGACTTGGCAGCGAAGAATGGCCATTGGGTCATACTGCAGGTACATTAGAATCATCCTATAGTCAACATGTAAATTAAACAACCATCTCGTTTTAAGTGACTCCATCTATCACCTTATTGAGTCGTCTCCAGAGCTGCCAACTGTTACTGATTGTCCGTATGCGAAATCACTTCATGCGAACTCATTACGCCTGTAAGACTGTTTTCCAATTAACCTTGTTCACCCGTGGAATGTTCCAAAACCTTTTTTTTTTCGCATTCTTCCCTTTTGTTGCCTCCGTCCCAGTTTTTTGGAGTTTTTTTTGGCAATGTGTTTCAGGCATGATATTCAAAATGAGAGAATATTTTGAGAGAAACAATCACGCTCATCAATTTGATTAGAATTAGTTTGTATTCAATTGATTAAGGGTTGAAAAGGATTTGTGAATCATTGCATTTTGTCCCAGTGGCCTGCTCGTCGACTGGTGAGCAGGTCGGCCTCACAGTGCAGAGGCGCAGGGTTCGATTCCGGCTCTGGCCTTCCTGTATGGAGTTTGCATGTTCTCCCCGTGCCTGCGTGGGTTTTCTGCGGGTACGGATGGTTGTTCTCACATTACAAAAACACGTGTGGCACATTAATGGAACACTGTAAGTTGTCCCGAGGTGTGAGTGTGAGCACGGATGGTTGTTCGTCTATGTGTGCCCTACGATTGGCTGGCAACCGGTTCAGGGTGTCCCCCGCCTACTGCCCGAAGACACCTGGGATAGGCTCCAGCACACCCCGCGACCCTTGTGAGGAGAAGTGGATCAGAAAATGGATGGATGGGTGCAGTTTCAATCAGCCTGCCATGCATGTTTTTGGAACGTGGGAGGAAACTGGAGTACCCGGAGAAAACCCAGGCAGGCCCAGGGAGAGCATACTACACCACACAGGAAGGCCAGAGCTGGAATTGAACCCTGCACCTCTGCACTGTGAGGTCGACGCGTTATATATACATATTTATACGTAAAGTCGAAGATTTTCTGTCATATTAGTTCACTGCTAATTAATTGTATTATCTTATTGAGTTGCAAGGCACATATGATACCATTGCCTTTGTCCCTGGTTCATCTGCATGTAAAAGTGAATCAAATTCTCTCTGGGAATTCTCTTCCTGGAAGAGCCCTGGCATTCAATAGCAATTCAATTGTACAATATCTACAGCCACAGTATCTGTTCCCCTCTTATCAGAGGGGGTAAGGCTCACGTTTGCATTTTAAGTGGAAACCTTGGTGGAATTATAATGAGAAATATCGATGGACTAAAAAAAAAAAAAAAAAAAAAAACGCATGCCGGGCTCCCCTCGCCTCCCCCTCTCCCCCCCACACACACTTTTCTTTTAATACTGTATGTATTTATATACCCGGATGGTAGACAAGGAGGAAAAAAAATGGGATGCCCGACTCTCCACTCTATAAGGATAGCGCAGACGAGTGATTGTTTTAATTACCTTTGCATAAGAATTAAGATCAATAGGCTTAAAAAGGGATTGTCCCCCTGGCAACGAACCACCCACTCCCTTTATCATCATCTATCTGTCTACCTGCTGAGAGCGAGATCCATGGCACTGGCTAAGCAGCGAAAGAAAAACATTGGGGGTGTCATTATCTCACTTATTCTACCAGTTGTATCTCCTGATATTAGATTCACCCCCCCCCTCCCCAAACATTCTGTATTTCTCTTCCTACACCCACATCCCCATCATTCCGCCTTGTAACTCGATGATGACTTTGATTCTGTACTTCTAATTAAATACAGATCCATTCCCGACCATCTTACCAGTCCCCTCCTGTCTCTTATCTCGCGCTTCACTTTTTCTCACTTACTGCCAGGCGCAGGTCCATCAGGGCACTGCTGGGTCAATGGTTGGTTACCCTTCAACATTTGGGTAATTATACCGCAGAAGGCCAACTCCTGCCGCGATGGGCCAAAGAGACGCAGAAGCCTTTAAAGCAACCCCCTTGGGGGACGGGGGGCTCGGGTAGGAGGTGATGGGGAGACAATCAGCCCAGCAGATTGGAGTTGAATATCCCACACAGGCCAGCTGGTGGGAATCAAGTGGCATCAATTGGCCAGATCAGATTTTCTTTTTTATTGTTAAATCCACCACATTAGTGGGTAGTATCAGAAAGAGGTGGGGATAATAAAAAAATAAAAATCATCATTTGACAAGGGCGGCCTGGTGATCCAGTGGTTAGTGCGTCGACCTCACAGTGCAGCGGTACCAGGTTCAATTCCAGCTCTGGCCTTCCAGTGTGGAGTTTGCATGTTTTTTTTGAATCATCGTAGTTTGAACTTTAAATGAAACGCGATTGTGCTGTTTTCTAAATGTGTTAACATAATTGAATTTGGACGAAGCCGCCAGTCATTCTGACAGCCCTTGCAACCGGGCCCGCAATCCAGTCTGCCCTGTCCAGCGCTCATATCGAACGGCTGCGTCCTCCATACCGGAGCTCAGCTGTGCACTTGGCAAATGGGTCACCTGCATTCATTCACTTTTGCCATCGTGCGCTCTTCGCTTGCGTGATGAGCAGTTGGAACCGCCGTTTTTGCATTCCCTCTCGGCTTTGCATTGGATAGCAATGTATCAAAACGGCTTGCCAGCTGTGGCCGCTGATGGAATTTAAAGATTCATTTTATGTAAATAGAGATGCCTGTTTGACGCAACATTAAAACTCATTCAATACCAGCCAATTCTGGACCAAGTCTGAAAAGACGTTTAAAAACATCTTTGGGAGTGAATGAGTTCAGAGGAGGCAAGAACTAAAGTCTACCTGAACTTTCCCTCCATTTGAAAGCCCTAAAACAAGAGGCCTGCTCCTTTTTTTGTGTTCTGTGTTTGTTAGTCGGTGCCGCAAGTGCATCCGTCCTTTCTTCACTTGTACACTCCGTAGCCAGGGGATGAACGGTTTCATTACCGTTACAAATTGTCAGACCCTCTCTCACTTCTTCGGTGGACGTCTTTATTGCTTGACTAGTTACATGCCAAAAGGAAGGGCTGGTACTCAAGCCTGATGAAAAAGCGCTCGAATTTAGACTTCTAATTTGTATCCCCATTCATTATTCTCTAGAGCACCAAGAGAAAAACGTAGTGATCACTTTGTCTCCTCCAGCTATTGTCTTTGACGCCCCCCACCCCACTTTCACTTTTTCTCTCATAATATCCTTGAACTTTACACTAGCCCCCTTTTGTTAAATGTCTCCCCAAAAAATCTGACAAACTGACATTCCTCTCTATCGTGTCCCCTCGCCTGGAAAAAGGGCTAACTTCAGCCATCATAAGGAAGATTAAATATGAAGAGCAAATGGAAATGAGAAAGTAAAGAGGCTTATGAATTAATGACTGGAGTTATTAGTGCTGTAATTAGATTTAGGGAATGGGCAGTGCTGCATGGTTAAATGTGTTGGGAGGTTGGTGTGGGGGGGGCACGGCTGACTGCTTATCATTCACGGGATGTCCTGTAAGTGTCAAGACAGTTGAGATGGAAAATTGAGCTCATCCGAGCTTGTGTGATCATACAAGTCAGCTCCGCTGCCCGGGCTGCACTCGCCAGATGAATTTGCAGAAAAGTCAGGCTGAAGTATCAAGCGAGAGCGGTTGCTTAATGTTAGCATCTCGAAAATTGGTTTCAAGTGCTGTGTACCGTTTAATTTAGTGCCACTTCAAAGTCAGGGTGATAGGGGGGACGATACCAAATTTAATTCCTCCTTTTTGTTCGTTGTCATGACAAATATAAATTGCATGGGCAGTTTCACAACCAAGAAGCGCAGGTTATTTTGTGTGTGGGGGTTTGTTGTTGTTGTTTCAATTGTTTTCAAGCCTGAAGTCTTTCATATCGCAGTTTTGCTTTTTTTAAACTGCTGTCTTGTTCCATGTAGAATATCCACCTGGTGGCTCGCTGGCTGGGTACTCTGGAAAAACTTCTCGAGCAGCGAGCCGAGGGAAGCCATGAGAATTTCAGGGTTTTTGTCAGTGCCGAGCCGTCCTCCACCCCTGAGGGACACATCATTCCACAGGGCATCCTGGAGAACTCCATCAAGATCACCAATGAGCCACCGACCGGCATGCATGCCAACTTGCACAAAGCTCTGGACAACTTCAACCAGGTAAAGATAAGAAAACATTTATTTGTCTCACAATGGAGAAATTCGCAATTTACAGGAGCACAATTTGAAGGGAAGAAAGTCGAAAAACATGAAAGTATTTGCATGCACAAAATAAATTCAAACCTTCCCGAAGATTCAAATCATCCAGTCGCATCAGTCGGTGGGTTGTTGCGATGTGTTTGACGACACGACCAGCGGAGACGCGGTGTTGTCCAGTGTTCGCGCTGTCCACTTGTCATCTCACCAATCTACTCATTAACGACCCGCCGGGGAAAACAATCCCGCTACTTGAGTGAGAACATCTCCGCACAAAAGCAGCGTATTAATATAACGTACGTATGAAGTGTCGATGGTTAGTACTTGCAGCTCTGAGGTGTCCAGGGCCGTTGCTAGAGGCTAAAGTACAAACTCCACTCTTCGTATGTAATGTATTTTCCGCATTATAAGGGGCTCCTAAAATCATTATATTTCCTCAAAAGCCGACAGTGCGCCTTATAATCCGATGCGCCTTATAGGTATGGATCAATATTCTGATTTTTTTTTTTTTTTTTGGACCTAGTTTTTTAAATCTTCTGTAAATCACTTTTTTACAGCTGCAGCGGTTGTGAAAGCGTGATATCAATAAAGGTGTATTGTATTGTTTTCCCTCTAGTGTAGCTCCATCTAGTGGACTCATAAAGCAACTGCGGCCACTATTGTAGCTTCTATGCGCCCGATATATGAGAACAGTTTTAAAATAGGCCATTCATTGAATTTATGCCTTACACTCTAAAGCGCCTTATAGTACGGAAAATATAAAAATATACATTATAAAAATATGATACATTATTATATGTAAACCAACAGAACCACACCTGCGTAAGTACTTGGCGACAGAGGCAGGGGAAAAAGTCGAAGGAAGAAACAGTGAACAGAACCCAGCTTTGAAGGGCGACGACTGCCTTGGCCGTCTGGGTTCAAACGGAGAAACCGAGTAGAGGGACATGGGTGGATAGACAAGAGAACAATGGGTCCAATAACGGCCGCATCATTGCCACAGTGTCGAGTTGGCCCACTTGCTCCTCCTACGCCTAGCTTACTTGCCACTTCAGTTATTGCTTTCATGACCCATCCCTTACCCATTTAAGAGCCCCTGACATTCATGGCAACACTTTCAGGCTGTGGACAAATGAAAACTGAACCCAATGTTTCGGGGAGAAGCCTGCGACAATATAATAATGCCGTTCGTTCAACGAAGACCGAAAGAGTTCAGCGATACCAGCCTCACAGCGTCCATAAACTGCCGTGCAGTTTAAATAAACCAAATATGTCAGTGATAATTTTTTTTTAAATATATCATTTTATCTGATAACATGGTCCGATTATTGCTGTACATTAACAGTCCCTTTGACAGTTATGGGATTAGAATGACTCTTCAAACTGCAAGGGAAAAGAAATATTTTCAGTCGAACTCCCCATTTTGATGATAAAATGTCTAAAATTATGTTTTAGTTGTTCCTTTAATTGTGGTTTTTGGCAAGTGACCATGGTATGATCGAACCTGAAGTGAGATCTTGATCTCCCCAAATGTTTGGCTATTTCGTGGCATTCAAATAATTCAAATATTGTCCTAAAGTATCTTCAACTCCGTGCTGAATTTTTATTTGCTTCAGCACATTGTTCACGCCCCACTGCAGGCATTTGTCTTTGCCATTCTTCTGCCAATTTAGGCCACAGGAGTCAGTGACTATAACAAATAAATATGAGAGAAACCTTTGACGGTTTTCTTGTCCATTTGTGGGTATCTTTTAGATTTTAGGTCATGATGATACACACTGCCCTTCTTTCACATATTTACTTCTTTTTTTTTTTTTTTTTTTAAGATGGCGCCCCCTGCAGGTGACACAGCATATGCCAATTTTCATTCCAATGTTGCCCTCAAGATGCCAATTTGCTCAAATGAAGCCGTGAGCAGATGGCCCGTTCACTCACCCTGGAACAGTTTCATACCCATGGAGGACAGATGTGAACATGGCACATGCGAGCATTAAATGCAACTAAAGTCACATTCTCACTTTCTGTTTGGTTTAATGGTGTGACCAGCCAATTCCTGGAACACATTTCCGTCATCGCGCTCAGTGCACTTGATTGACCTCTAGCTTTTTTTTTTTTCTTACCTTATCAGTTTTGTATTGCTCTCCATCACCACAGCTCTTCGCTGTCATTGCTCAGCTCTCTCCTTGTCCCATTTCGCAATCTTTAGCTCGTTCTTGATGATTATCTACCTAACAAAGGCAACATGCTCGTGAGCCCTGCCTTATGGAGTGGCGAAATGATGTACACTGACGTGAGGTTGAAGGATTATTGGAGTAGCCCACCCGCAAGGCTGAAACCACTCAGCCAAAGAAATTACTCTTTCTTTTATTTTTATTTTTTTGCCTTATTGTACATCTTCTTTATCTTGTTTCCTATTCAGAGTCAGACTAAAAAAAAAAATTGTTATTGTGTGATAGAACGGCCGCCATATGTTTTTGCTGAAACTAACGACTTTCATTGATCTGTCAAATTACAGGCAGTTCATGCATGCCGATGTTAATGTCATATCTGTCGTGGCTTTTTTTTTTTTTTTTTTTTACACTGCATATATGAGTGCCGGTGTGTCGTGATGGCTCCGTCTCTCTTGATTATCTGACTGCGTGTTATTTTTCTTGAGTACACGGGGTCATGAAAAGAAAGGCTTTGCATCTCATTCGGCTGTGTTGAGCAAAAGGGAGTCTTGTGCGGAATGTTAATTAAAGCTCCAGAAGGAGTGTGTATGCGGCAGCGCTTTCGAAGTCACTATGCGCTATAGCTGTGGGCAAGCATGTGCATCGTAGGAGTCAGCTCCCCAGGGCACTGCCGCAGTGGCCCTCATCGTCACACTCCCCATGACATACTGATGGAATGAATAGAATCCAGCGCCCTTCGTTCCGTATCGGCTTTATTGGCATGCTTATTTAACAGTCCCTTTTCCACCAGAGATTATATTGCCATTCTTGTTTTTTTGTATTAAGGCTGTCTAGAACAATGATCTCAGGAGACAGATGGAGGCTCGAAGCGCCTGACAGGTTGTGACAGTTAAAAGGTGATCCCGTTGTCATGCTTTTTGCCATCTACACACCCCGCAAACTGTTGAGTGGTGACGTCACAAACGCATCGGACCAATTGTCTTTTTTTCATCAAGGCAATGAGTATTTTTGTTATTTTGCTTCATCAAAATGCGTCTGTTTGCATCGCTGCAAAACAAAGCCCGTTTCTGCAAAAAAAAAAAAAAAATTCCACCAAATTGTTTGCTTGAGACGATCCATCGATTTCGATTAGAATTTTTTATTTTTACTTTATATGCTGGGTATTCTTTGATTGGCCGATTTTCTTATTGATTCTAATTAATTATGAACAATGCACAAAAACAAAATATTATAAAAGATCCTGCTGCGACTGTCTCGCTCGCCTGCTCTTTATTTCTTTTTTGTTCACATTTCCCGCATTTACATTCATCGCTTCTTAGCGCTGAGCAATGAGATACAGGCAGCGAGCTACCCGAAGCTAAGTTAGCTGGAGAGACTTCAACATGCCATAAACGGTCAGGACAATTCAACGGAAGAAGCTTCGCCCTCGTAAAGTGATACCGTGATGAAGATTACGTTTGTTCAGTGTTAATTTACTGAAAAACACCAAATTTAAAGCTGTGTTGTTGGTAGCAATTAGCGGCAGGCGGCTGCTGAAGCCACTCATCGTCACGCAGGTCACGTTTCCGTGCGCAACGAAGTCTCCAATCTCCACCAGTTCTGCTTTTGCAGTAATTACATTAAAAAAAAAGACATTTTGGTGATGTTTGCCGTCGAAAGCAGCGCAATTGCACTTTAAGCTAGTATCGGTGGGGGTGTTGGCAAACATTTGGCAACTTCGTCTTCATGGAAAAGAAAACTGCCCGCACCAACAAATGTCCATCTGGAAACACAGAAGTGGCCAAACATTGATTCTGAGTGTCGCAAATATGGTTTCAAAATGGTTAATTATTGTTTTGAAGCAAAAATTTTTTGTTTCTACCAACTTTTTAAAAATTTTTTTTATAGGAGACGCTGGAAATGTGCGCAAGGGAGAATGAGTTTAAAAGTATCCTCTTTGCACTCTGCTACTTCCATGCTGTGGTAGCAGAGAGGAGGAAGTTTGGTCCTCAAGGATGGAACAGATCCTACCCTTTCAACACAGGAGACCTCACAATTTCGATCAATGTCCTCTTCAACTACCTGGAGGCGAATCCCAAGGTGGGCTCGGCTTTTGCGTGGAAACAAAATCCATTTGTATTTGTTCGGGAAAGCGTTACCGATTCTCCGACCGTTTGCCTGATTCTTAGGTGCCCTATGATGATCTGCGCTACCTCTTTGGTGAGATCATGTACGGGGGTCACATCACGGATGATTGGGACCGCCGTCTATGCGGGACCTATCTTGAGGAGTTCATTAAGCCTGAGATGATGGAAGGAGATCTGTGTCTAGCACCGGGTTTCCCTTTGCCTGGCAACATGGACTACAACAGCTATCACCAGGTTAGGGAAACACTATATGACTTTTTTTTTCCACTCAAATTGGTCACGGAATTCAACAAGATATAACTGATTAGATTTTTTTTTTTTTTAAGTCGTAGCACTGGGTTTGGGATGTATGGCCAAGAGTATCCTCCAACACGCTGTTGACGGTTGAGAATTGCTCGAATTGAATTGTTAATCAGCTCCTTCTCCAAATGAGAACGCTAAATCAATTGCAATGAACCTCCCAGATGGGTACCACAATTTAACAGATTGAAGTTTTCAAAGTATTTCTCAGAAGTAGAGTTACTATAGTCGGTGGAAAGGAACTCACTAGCAAACTTGGAGTATGGGTATACATAAAATACGCGAATGGAAAAAAAGGCACCTACTCCTACTACCAAAATATATTTGCGCATGCATGACAGAATAATATATCGAGTGTGCCGTGTGATCATGTTTTCATTCACCACCCAATGCATTTGTTCTCATTTTGTGTTGGGGTGACTGATCTGATTATACATTTGGATAAGCAGAGCATATTAAAGTAATGGCAATGCACAACAGAAGGCACCCGGAGAAGCTTTACCGAATCAATAGTTCAACATTAAAATGATGTGTCAAAAGACTTTCATATTGAATGTGTTAGTCCTTACAATTTGTTTCCCTGTATGTAGATGAACAAGTGGTCTAGTTCTGCAACCACGACAAACATACGGAGAAATAAAACCAGGGTTAAAATTAATGACTTTTTTGCAGTGCCAGTCAAAATGATTTATCTGTGTCATTCAGAAGTTTATTTTTATTTTTTTAACAACCTCTGCTTTGAAATGAGTGCAAATGACCTAATGATTTCTTCTAACATTTTAATTTCCCTTTAGCGTAGCACCACCTAGTGGATGCATATCCAAACCGCAGCCACTATTGCAGCTTCGATTCTATGCGCCTTATAATGCAGTGCGCGCTATATATGAAAGCAGTTTTAAAATAGGCCATTCATTGAAGGTGCGCTTTATAATCCGAAGCGCCTTATAGTGCAGAAAATACGGTACGTGTAATTAGCTCAAAATTTGTTGTGAAAATTGTCCTCCTCCGAAACGATGTGTCCTCCCGATACACACCTCCCCTATCTTTCAAGTTATATGCGCCGTGCCACTGCATGAGGAAATACTGCATTCAAATCACACGACCGAGATTACGCTACATCTTCTTTTCTTAAACTACTGTTTAACCAACACGGTTATTAGGCCGAAGCTTTGTTTTATTTTATTTTTTTAGATGGCTTCAGAAACAAATTGTGACAGATGCAGGCTTCATAAAGTGACTGCCACACCTCAGCCCAGTTCACCTTGCCTGCTGTATTATGAGATCTGTCTCTCTGAGCCTGAACCCTGAATGGCAGGGTCAACTCAAAATAGAGCCAGGTCATTGTGTCAACGATTGCCGCACCGCTATAAAGACTCTCTAAAAATACAATCTATTTATGAAACATCTGACAGGCCATCCACTGCCACACGACCATCTGGAACTAACTTCTTGGGTCGCATATTTGAAAGAGACACAGGGACGGGGGAAAGGAGTGACTCAGCAATTTGACTTATTCATTTTAGATACATACAGGTCGATGCAGTCAGCAAAAAAAAAAAAAGTTGATCAAGCAATCTGACAACAAAGTGTTTGTGGGTTGAAGACCTCCATTTCAAAAGAATATGATTAAAAACTGACAGCTCAGAGTTTAGAGGTTTTTTTTATTTTTTTTAATTCCACGTCCAACAAAAAGCATATTGATCATCATGGACGAGCAGATGGAAAATGTGTTTATTTATTTATTTTTCCTTGCCTCATTAGCTGCTTATCAAGTGTTTGGATTTTCAGACGTATTTTAATGGCTCTATTCTTCCCTTGTCAGCAATAGTTGAGAGAAAACACCTGATTTAAATAAAAAGTATGATCTTTCGAAGGAGTGCAGTCTCGTAAATCAACGTACCGTATTTTCCACACTAAAAGGCGCACTGGATTATGAGGCGCACCTTCAATGAAAGGCCTATTTTGTCATTTTTTTCATACATTGGGCGCACCGCATTATAAGACGCAATCTACAATGATGGAGCTACGCTCAAGGAAACACCAACAGAACATTCAGATGTCAGTAAAACATATTTAATTAATAAAGCAGCGACACAGTTCACTTAACCAACAGCAAGTTCTAACATTGACTCGTTAACGTTGAACTCTCTTGCCGCTGCTCTATTTCCGTGTTCAACTGCGTAACCGATCGCCTTGAGTTTGAACTCTGCGTTGTCAACATGTCTCGAGCAAGGAGCCATTTTGGGGTCGAAATATTACCGTAATGACCGTACACAAGCGCATCGGATTTTAAGGCGCGCTGTGAGCTTTTAAGAAAGTGGAAGGCTTTTAGGTGCGCCTTTTAGTGCGGAAAATACGGTAATTCTGTTCTGTTATGGTGAAAAAAAAACAAAACTTGAATTATCTGGAATTATCCGTCATGTAGTACAATGGGAAGCTCTAACTTGGATTTCTTTTCCTCCAGTACATTGATGACACCCTACCCGTCGAGTCACCCTATCTGTACGGCCTTCATCCCAACGCCGAGATTGGCTTCCTCACGCAGACCTCCGAAAAGCTTTTCCACACTTTGCTGGAAATGCGGCCCGGGGATGGAGGAGTCGGTGAAGGGGGAGGGGTCACACGAGAGGAAAAGGTAAATAGAATTCATTCTTATTCGAGCTGCTGCATGGGAGATGAGACGACCTGTGAGTATGTGTTGCGAGTTGGACGATTGTTGTCTCGTTAGATTATAATGAAACACAGTTCACCCATTTCCCCTCCCGCCCTGTTCATCATCATTTTCGGAAGCTCAGCAATGATCACCGGTCCCTTCTCGCTGAAGTACATGGGCCACGCTCAATTACTTTTGAATCTTGAGAGCAATAAAAATGCAGCATGTAAACACAAGTAATGATTCTGATTTGAAGAGTCAAGCTGTCACCTTAAAGCTCCTATACAAAGCACGGCTCTCCACAAATGTGAATTTCATGCTCGATTTTGGGAAGGTGCATCTGGTTCCAAATGCAGGATGACAACAGGTGACACTTTCTATCGCTAAATGCAGCGAAAAGCTTGTCGGGGTTGACTTTACCCATCGTGTTTTGTATATGCTGGTCTCCTTTTTGGTTCAGTGCAGCTTTGATGTAAATTTTATTTGTCCCAAAAAAGCAAACGTGTGCAGTATTGTGCACTACCTCTTCTCATACCGTTCAGGGACTCGCATTTCTTTTCTTTAATACAATGAGCATTTGTTCAAATTCTTGATTTTTAGTTCATGGATTTCTCCATTCTATGATGAGCTTCACACCTAAATTATGATGTGGACCTCCAGGCAGTAAGCCTCCACTTCTTCTCAAGATGGTCATTATAGTTGATACCGCATCGTGGCCAAGATCAATACCATATTTATTTTAAATATGAGGTAACGCAGAAAGTACATTTATATTAACCAGCGTGTGTGTGTTTGTGTGTGTGTGTGAGCAGAAAGCAGAACAAGCGTCAGGAGAAGGGATTTCACTCCAGTCAAAAATACCCCAACATCGCCCATTAGCATGACTCCATTGTTGCACTTTCATCAAAACAAAATAAATAAATACATAAACATAATTCCATTAAAAAAAGAACAAAAAAACAAATACATAATAGTAAGAATAACAATAAGAATAATTCAACATGAACAGGATAATGGTTGAAAATGAATTCATAAACTTTGAATCAAAGCCAGTTTAGCTTTTCTTTTCTTTCTTTTTTTTCCCCCCCCGATGCTAATTTTCGACCATGATAAAACCTCTCCCTCCACGTGACCTTTTTACCTCCAAAAACCTGATACTTGTCTCAGCATATGAGCACCTCAGAGGACCTTTTTGTATTGCGGGAGCTCCGTCGCCGCCGAACTGGGATCAGATATTTGAACTCGAGAAAGCCAGAGATATGATGACTTCATATCCTTTGTCCGGCACCTGTCGTAATCCACCAACAGATTACCGATGCCGGTTGCCTTGGAAAAATGTCGACACAGCTTTCCACCACCAAAAAAAAAAAAAACATGTGAGCATTATTTTTTCTGAAGGGATTAGGTTGTTATTGATAGGGAGGAAAAAACATATCATTGCAACAAAAAAAGGCTCATAAATATTAATGGGCATGTTTACTTTGAACAAAATAGTTTCTCGGTTTATGATAATGCTGAATTTATACAACATTAGCCTTCTGTGAATGTCATCTGTCCCCGGCGTTTAACCATGGAGTCACATCATCCAATTGAATTAAAAAGAAATTGGGTGGAGGGAGTGGGGGAGGGGGTGGAACAATTCTTCTCATGTGTTCATTTATTTGAAGGTGCGAACGATGCTGGAGGAGATCACTGAGAAACTCCCCGAGGAGTTTAACATCTCTGAGCTGCTGGGAAAGGCGGAGGAGAGGACTCCCTACCAGGTGGTGGCCGTGCAAGAGTGCGAGCGCATGAATCTCCTCACCCAAGAAATCAGACGTTCCCTCAATGAGCTCAGCCTGGGCCTCAAGGTGAGATCATTAAAATGCAGGCAGACATGAAATATTCAGTTCTAAGACGTAAACTCATCACAGGCGAAATGCCATCAACTCCTAGCGCCGCGACGGCAAACGCCGAGCGGCACTGTTGTTCCGCATTTCGCCGAAAATCACTTTTTGCCTCCGACGAATGAAAATAGGTTATGTGAATTACGATTGGCCTATCATGTGCCCCTCCATCGTGTTTCATGAATGAAAATCACAGTCCCACTGACTGAAACATTTGAAATGCGCTTTTGTAATTCTGGCAAACTTCGCTTTTATTTTGAAAACAAAGAAGTGGACTGTCCACCCACGTCACCCACAAACCCCTTAATAAGGCTTTTATTTTTATTTTATTCATTTATTTATTTTTTTGGGGGTGAGAATTGCTACCGGCTGACTCAGACCTGCCTTAAAAAGTTGTAAAAAAGATGCGGGAACCGTATGTGGAGTCTGCTCGAGACATTTAGAAACAAGGAAATGAAAAGAGAGAGAAGGAGGGAGAAAACCGTTTGTCAGGAGTTATGAGGATCTCTCAACATTATTAGCGCCCGATAAATCGGCTCGGTGATTTCAAAGCCATCGAGTCTATTGTACCAGCAAATGGAATCATATTTTGCCTTCATAGTAAAATAAATAGAGGCCCAATAGAAAGTGAACTATGGTGTGCCGCTCCCGAACGCGAGTGTGGATGAATTTGCACATCGCGAATATTTTTAACGAAGGTTCTACGCTGACGTAGATCAATATCCCGACGTTGATCATCGTCGCCAACCATTTTGTGACTGACACGCATTGATGTGAGCAATGGATTCGCTCCAGCGTCAATGGGTGGAGTGCACCATTGTCGCCCCGCACGCTCGCTCATTCTTCCTGAGTGCCATGATCGGCTTACTTTATTTTCTTTTCAGTTCTGACGTGCTTGTGCTGCGTATGTATGAGGTCAATTTCCTCCGACTTGCTTGAATGTGTAGTTGAAAGATCCCAATTTCATAATTTTTTAATATATATTTGATTGCTGTCTTGTATTGATCCTTCAGGGGGAACTAACCATGACCAGTGACATGGAGACCCTGCAGAACGCTATTTTCCTGGACATGGTACCGGAGACTTGGACCAAGCGTGCTTACCCTTCCATATGTGGCCTTGCTTTGTGGTTCTCTGACCTGTTGGTCCGGATCAAGGAGCTGGACGTGTGGACAGCTGATTTTGTCTTACCTTGCGCGGTGTGGCTGACCGGCTTTTTCAACCCACAGTCCTTCCTCACCGCCATCATGCAAACCATGGCTCGCAAGTACTTCACTGCAGGGTTTTTTTTGTTTTTTTTTTTTTGACGGGCGGCTTGAAATTGTGAATTGCTTGGTGTGATATAGCGATTCCATGTTTAAATTGGCAGGAATGAGTGGCCTTTGGATAGCATGAGTCTGCAATGTGACGTGACCAAGAAGAACCGCGAGGACTTGATATCTTCACCCCGAGAAGGGGCTTACGTTCATGGGCTATACATGGAGGGGGCCCGCTGGGACACACAGGTATAGCTCGACTTATTTATTGATTTTGCTGATCTTTCTGCAGACAAGTATGTTGACATCCGCCTCGACACCGATGGCGACACAGTTACTAAAAATGGAAGACCGTACGGATTCATGGTCCTTCCCAAAACTGTGACCATAAAATCGCAAGCGTGCAATAATGTCTTTTGTAAGATTAGGAATTAAGATCTTGAGGGCGAAGGGAGTGTATTGATTATTTGATTGATCATGAAGCACAGTGTATAGCGTTGGTACTTCACCCTTTCATGCACAAATAATAACCCACATCAGGATTTTTTTTTTTTTTTTGGAATTAGTCTTGAGGCAGGAAAAAAAAAATTATAATGGCACTGGATGGCAACACACATAAGGGTCCATTGTAGTGGTCGATGCACAATTCCATTAGCCGGCCACGCATGTTTTTGGAATGTGGGAGGAAACCGGAGTACCCGAAGAAAACCCGCGCAGGCACGGGGAGAACATGCAAACTCCACACATGGAGGCCGGAGCCGGAATCGAACCCTGCACCTCTGCACTGTGAGGTCGACGCGCGAACCACTCGCCTACCAGAACTAAAAAAACATAATTATTCCTTCATTAACTCTAGTAACCGCTGTCCTTGAAAGGGTTAACGTCCAAACTCTAACCAAAGACGCAAGACTGACTAGCTCATGGAAATGGGCGGGCGGGGGGTGAATTCACCTTTCGATGCACCTTAAAACGTCCTCAGTAAATACAGTTGGAGATGTCTTCCCTTCAGGGATTCTGCATTCCATTTGTGGCTTTTTTTTTTTTGGACTTGGCATCCCACTTGCGCATCATTCCGCTTCTCTTCTCCATCCCAAGCATGCTACCTCGACGCGGAATATGTTGCCGAGCTTTCAAGTCGCATCCCCCCGTAGACTTGTTAATTGGGGAATGTGCAGAGTGAGCACTCGAACACTTAGAGAGCTCCCCTTCGTTGAGTGGTTCCTTTTTTTTTTTTTCTTCATTAAAGTTAGAGACGCAGGCAAATAGACTCTCAGTTAAGATGACTTGGTGGTAGCTTCTCGCAGCAACCTCATCCACTCCCCCCACCCCCGCGCCGCCCCCTTCCGCCCTCCTCACATCTCCAAAGGCCGGTCTTGTGTCGGTGTCTGGGGGGAATAGTGTGAATAGGAGACTTAAGCAGTACTGCGACAAGCTCGAGATGTGTCGCAATAAATGTCAAAGATTTATGATAAGACCACTCATCTATATTTATAACGTTCACCTCTGATTCAAAGGGGTATCATCCATAAAAGAAAGCGAGACGCTGAATTTGATATGCTCGAAGTGACTTTGATTTGAAATCCTCCTTGACACACCAGAGAGTTACAGTATGTGTTTTTTTTTTTTTTTTTTTTGGGTTTTGTTTTTGCAGTCGACACAAGAAAAAGGGGGCCTTATTTGCTCTTATTTGTCTCACGTTCAATGAGTCTGTATTATTTGTTGATCTTAACATGGACCATTCCGAGACAATGTGGATTCAATGTCAGCGAAAGGATTTTTTTAAATTGATTTATTGATGTATTTATTTATTTTAAGATCACCTTATGAGAACTCGAGAGGACAGTGCAGATTGGCCGTGTACTTTGGCATCATGGAGGACCGCCTCAAGACACTGGCAAAAAATACGATACATTTAAGGTCCTCGATGCAATGGCTCAAGAAACTTTTTTTTTTTTAAAGCATACTACACAGTGACAAACAAAATAAAAATACATCTGAAGCCCGAGGATTTTATTTTCTCCATCCACTTGATGAAATATAATTGAGTAAATTCAACACACCAATTTTTCAGTGTAGTGGATGCAAAATAAATGAATTAAAAATAGTTGCAATGCTTTTTCCCTCCGCCTCTTTTTCAGGCGACTAGGTACGCAAATTTGCAGGTTGCAAGGTTGCATGCGTCTTGTCCAAATTGCCTTCTTTCTTGACGAATCCAAAATGTCGCCAAACACCTGCTGAACGAAAGTTAGGGGGATCCACAGCTCGGCCTCTGCCGTGACACCTGTACTTTGAGTTCACCCCTCGCAGATTTTGTCCGACGTCGCGGTGATGATTTTAGATTGCAACGGAGGACACAAATGAATGGAAAACCATTTTATGAAGGGTAATCAAGCCAGTGGGTTTTTTTAATATGAATTACACCTAAGTGAAAATTGCTTAATATTTGAATTATGTTTTGACGCAAGCCGCCGTGATTTTTTTTTTTTGCATTGATGGATATTTTTCAGATCCCTACCACCTAACGACAGAATTCCTCCTTGGCGATTTCTCTCATTTGCCAGTATTTACTATTTACCCCACAGGAAGTTACTGATGTTTGACGCTTCCTTCAAGTTTGACATCATTTGCAGATTCAATTAAGCCTTTTGTCCTCCGACTTTCCCAAAGTCATCAGGATTTACACGCAGCCCTGCAATCCTCTATGCATGCATGGCGAAACTTCAGTTTGTCAGGCACTAAACGTAGGAGGATTAATTAGCGAGACAGACCTCCCTGTTTCAATGTGTTCAGTGAGTGTTTTTTTTTTTTTGGGGGGGGAGGCAGGGCATTTTGACTTTGTCTCAAACACCGCTGACTTTCAAAAACACTATGTCAACGTCGTGTGCTGTGAGTGTCCCGCATGCCTCGCGGAAAAAATAAATAAATAATAAAGAAAAGAAAGAAAAAGAAAAAAATAAATAATAACGAGCTTTCGCTGCACTCATTCAGTACCAGCCAATTCTAGACCAAGTCTGAAAAGACGTTTAAAAACGTCTTTGGGAGTGAATGAGTTTTTAATGACTTCTTAGTTCTTTGACAGATGTCAATCTGTGCTTCACTGGATTGTCGCCCCCCCCCCCCCCCCCACCGGCTTGATTGTGGACGCCCGACTGAAAGAGCTCACGCCTACCATGCCGGTCATCTTCATCAGGGCCATCCCAGTGGACAAACAGGACAACAGGAACATGTACCAGTGTCCGGTTTACAAGACCCGTCAAAGGGGGCCAACATATGTGTGGACCTTTAACCTGAAGACCAAAGAAAAGTCCTCCAAGTGGACCCTGGCCGGAGTTGCTTTGCTATTGCAGATCTAAGCAGGATTCCAGGAACGTTCACGTGAAGGTTGTGTGATGGTACAACAGGGTCAAGGATCGGCTCACGTTTGAACCGATGATACCGTATGCCGATTGTATTTTCTTTTATTTTGAAGAGAGAGAGGAAAAAAAAAAGTCAAGCATTTTATGACGTCTCTCGGATAGCTTTTCATGGATCTACCGCATTGCAAAGGATCAATAAATAGATAAGACTGGCGGCGGTATGCTAAACTGAAATGATGCAGTTCTTATGAGTTTATTCTCCATCTTCAGCACATTCGTTGAAATTCAGCTCACTTCAAATGGGTTTCCCCAAGTCACACTTACATATACTTTCTCTTTTACTTGTCTTTAGCTTCCATCACTCTTCATGAACATGAGGTTCCCTGAACTGGTCGCCGGCTAATCGCAGTCCACACATTGACGAACAACCATTTGCGCTCACACTCACACCGAGGGACAATTTCGAGTGTTCCATTAACCTGACATGCATGTTTTAGGGATGTGGATGGAAACCGGAATACCCGGAGAAAACCCGGCGGAATCGAACTCTGCACTTCTGCACTGTGAGGCCGACACTCAAACCAGTCGATCACCGGGCCGCCGGATGTAATTTAGTACAGTTTAATTCCCCATCATTCACCACCTACCAGGGTAATATCCCAATTGAACCTCCTCTGAGATCAAACAGACACTACGCCACTCTTGCCGTTCAGTCATTCCTTCCTAGATTACAATTAAAGAAAAGGCAATCTGTAAAGCAGCTCTTGCAGATAGATCCCTTTACGGTAGATACTGGCACATTTTTCAATTTCTTTTTTCATCCGTCATTTAGAGAGCCTTTAATAATGCACTCAGAGACAAGTAGGTGTGAAGGGGGTGGAACGGATGATACATGAGTGAGAATTTAAGTTAGAACAACCGTAACACAGATTCAAGCGGCATTTTACGGTTGACCTTCCGAATGTGAGGAGAACAGACCTTTTTCATCATGTTTTTAAACGATAGGAGGATGTTCACATGGCAGAAATTGATTGACTTCAGTCCCACTGAAAACAATGACGAAAAGTTGTTGTTTTTTGGGTTGATGGCAGAGATGGACATTCTGTCCCTGGGAGGGAACGGTCCACCTGGAGCCGTGTCTGCCACTTAGGATGCATCCAGTCATTAAGACGGTCGACAATTATTGCGATGCACATCTGCACTGTCCTACAGTGAAGCAAAATGGCTGCTTGGTGTGGGGAAAAAAACAAAACAAAAAAAAAAACTAGCCAACAAAATAACGAGACCACTGCCTGCAAGTAATTGCTTTAAAGGTGATTAAGGATATAAGGTAAAAAAAAAAAAAAAAAAAAATCACCCAGTCCACACGTGCAGCCAAAGTGCTGTTTCAACGGGAGCTTTCATTCTTCCCTGCGGCTGCCTGCACTTGCAGCACAAAGATGACAAGGCCTTTCTCGGTGGAAATGGATGTTGCTGTCCACACAGTTAATGTGTTGCGTATACCATTCTTCTTTACGGGCTTTGATCTTACACACTTAAAGAGGAAATAGCAGATGCCAGATCTGCGAGAGAGGGGGGGGGGGGGGGCGGGGCGAGTCAACTATTTCCAATATGACAAATTGATCATCCATGCCCACACAAGTGAAAACCAAAACCACCAAGACACTCAGAGACTCATCATCACCAGACAGGTAGTGTTGGGCGAACTCTAAATGATAACAAACAATGGCAACAACATCCGAGTAGAGTCATTTCAACAAAAAGGGCGACGGAAAATGGTCTTGTCAAATTACGGTAACTACTACGGACTTTTTTTTTTTAACACAAGAAGAATTATCTTGTCTTCCAAAAACATTGAAAAAAAACTTGGGCATTTTTTTTTTTTTAAATTATTATTATTATTTTTCCTTTCACCAATTTTGCAAATTTGACACATTTTGTCACCTCACTTCATGTTTTTGATGCAATTGATTCTGAACTCTGCAAGCAGTATTGGAAAGAAGGAAAATACTGGCTGTTACATCTGGTGAGGCACCGCCTCCCGCCCCTGATACATGGTCATCTCTGACGAGTGTGTGGGCGGTGGGGGCATCTTCAGCATCCGTATACGTGTGAGACATCTGGTGGTTGCTTGGTTACTGGTCGGTCCAGTGAAGCTAATAATGTGAATCCTTTCGAGAGACATTGCTGTTTAGAATGCGCCCTCACCAAATTCAAATGTCTACATGAGGATGATCGCACTGATTCAGCATCCACACGTACATGTTCAACTTCACTCAACATTTTCATTTCTACCTTTTATTACACCTGGATATGCTGTCGGCTGAACGTAGAGTCCGAGGTGTTTCAGAATGGATTCCAGTACTGGTGGTCACATATAATACGGTATTTTTCAAACCCAACGTTTTCCCCTTTAATGTAATTATCGTAGAGTATATAAATTCGACCTCAGCTGTCTGCAGCCAGGGAAGATTTTTTTTTTCTTCATGCTTTTATATGAATCTCGTCTGTTAGGTCGTCAAGCAATGAGCAGAGTGAGTGAATGACTCATCACTGGTGGTGAGTAATGAATCTTGGAGTACGCCGTGAAGGCCAAACAGCAGAGCTTTCATTGGAAGAGTCTGACGTCATGCCCTCGCCGAAGAAAGCAACACAGTTGAAATGTGGACTCCCACGGCCAGAACTTCCACGGCGTTTACGTCGTTCAGTGCACGAGAAGAGGCGAGTGTTGTGGCTGGATAAATCATGGCCGCTTCAACGTGACAGCACCTCTGCTGAGAATGTCCTGAGCATCTGACACTTCCTGGCCGAGATAAACACTGACTGGCATTTTCAGACCCTTCTTCACCCCGCCATGTGAAAAAAAAATGGATTGAATGCCGGAATTCTTTAAAAAAAACGTGAAAAACTGTCAATTTTGAACGAGTTATGCACGGTTCAACTTTGAGAGTGGTTGTCTCCCAACGCGAAGGTTGTAGGTTTGACCCTCAACCCTTGTGACCCTGTCGACGAGTCCTTGACCAAGGTACCGAACCGCTACCTGCTGCTGAAGCTGCCTTATCAGAAGTTGAATGAGGAAATAAACAGTGTTAAAAGAGCTTCAGTACCTTGTAGGTAAAAAAAAAAAAAAAGCCCTACAAAAGCGAGAGCCCATTTTCCATTTGAAATTTGTAGCGCTCGATAACTTGAAACGCAGAACACGGGGAAGATTTAGAGATTAATTCCTCCCTCTCTGAGAAACCACTCGTGAGGTGTCCAACACGCTTCCCAAACCCCGCACCGCATTCAGCAAGGGCAGTTCACGCTCTGCATGCAGTCGTTTTCATAATAGCGCGTGGAAAGTGTTGATAAATGACACAATCTTGCCTCAGTTTGTAACGCTAAGTCATTCTCCTCACTGCTCCCACCCAGGAGAGTTGACGGTGACAGAAGGGGTGGATTAGGCCACAATATTTGGGGACAATACACCCAGCCTGGCGTTTCGCTAGTCTAGTGACTGCAGTACCGCTGTGCAGACCAGCAGCGCAAGGAGCTGCTTTTGGCTGCGACTGGTGCCGGAGGTAATTAGCTTTGACAGAGCTGATGAGTTGCTAATTAAATGTTTATCCGAATCTGGCATCTGTCGTAAAACAAATGTCTGTTAGCGGTCTACAATCAGTGGATTATCACAAATAGCTTGGTTGTGGGGGCTGCACGTGGGGAGATAAACTGGAAGACAACGGTGGATTCGGAGTACTTTTTAGGCACTCCGGCAGAAACTAGTTTGACGGCAAAAGCACTTACCGCGTGCATGTTGGCAGATTCCCGTGCCTCATAATGGCACTGATTATCTTTTGGTCCACATTCAAGCTGACATTCACTGGAGGTTTTACGTTTGGCTGTTGCAATTATTTTTATCTTGGAGTTTTGACATCTTCGTGCATTTGAATGTTAAATGCATGAAGATGTCATATGAACTCAGGACTCAAAATGTGTCGAAAGAAAGTGCAATAAAGTTTGTGCTTGTTGTGTCTTTGTCCTGTTGCGCAGGTGACCTCACTCTGTTGGTCCTGCTGTTTCCGTGGAGGCAGCAACTACTGGCCTCCACATGTTAAACCAGTCATGGGGACAGCTATGAATGAATTTCCGGTACCACACTTGTATGGCACCCATATGCCTAATTTTTTATTGATGTATTTATTTATTGGGGCAGCCCGGTGGGACAGTGGTTAGCGCGTCGACCTCACAGTGCAGAGGTCGTGGGTTCGATCCTGGCTCCGGCCTTCCTGTGTGGAGTTTTCATGTTCTCCCGGGCCTGCGTGGGTTTTCTCTGGGAACTCCACTTTCCTCCCGCATTCCAAAAACGTGCAAGGCAGGCTGATTGAACACTCCAAATTGCCCCTAGGTGTGAGTGTGAGCGCGAATGTTTGTTCGTCTCTGTGTGCCCTGCGATTGACTGGCAACCGGTTCAGGGTGTCCCCCTCCTACAGCCCGAAGACAGCTGGGATAGGCTCCAGAACCCCCCGCAACTCTTGTGAGGATAAGCGGATTGGAAAATGGATGGATGGATGGATGGATGGATTAATTTATTGGTCTACAAAAGAATAAACCCATCGGTGATTGATGACATTCTGGAAATGAAAATCAGTGAGATCGGCAATAATATCAACCACTGCATCATGAACTCATTTCATAGAATGTGTTGTGAATTACTATCGAATATGTTGGGGAACGATGGCCAAATGAGCAGTGCACCCTTGCTGCAACTCAGTGGGGGCATCCAAATTGAAACTTTCATTGTCCGTCATCTGTGACCTCCCTGGCCAACTTTGTCCATGGCGGTCTGCTGACAGTTCCTTCAAAACATAATTTGCCTGCTCCAACCAATTGCCTGGACTCCAACGAATCGGTTTCTTCTTTGATTGCTAGCAAATAATGGCAGCTGTGTTCACACCCACAACGGTGCAGGAGGCCGTTTTTATCTTCGCCAAGCGGCGTATATCTGCGAAAACAACCAAACTTTGTCGTACCCGCCCCTTGCACAGCATGAAAAGAGAGCCCTTACAGTGTTTCTCAGTTGCTTTGGTCCATTTCTTTGATCAGTATTGGATTTCTTAAAACTGCTCCGGCACATCAAAAAAATTCTGTTGCTCATTTCGTGGTCCATGCAAATGATTAATTCTCTGCTGCTTCGACATGATCAGTTGCTCACGTCATGTTGGTCTAAATTTATTCTAAAGGCTCTCTGTTGAATTGTGACAATCTTTGGCTCAACAAATTGTCACATGTTAGCCCAACCAGTTTTCTGAAGTAGCTCATAGAAACTGAAGATATTTGTGATGTGGATGAGAATGCCCAACGAAAGTAGGAAGGCCACACTGTCATTCCAAAAGTGTTTTATGAACAATTTTCCCAAAGGACATTCACGGTTCTACTTTTTTTTCATGATTAGTTTTTGTCTTTGCAGTGTTGAGTTTCCATTTCTGTATCATAATGAGTTGGTTTGTCAACATATTATAGCGTCTACAGCAAATAATCAGGGGGCGTAAACCGTTTTCAACACTTTAGAATGATCAATAAGTTGTAAAAAAAAAAATAATAATCATAATATTAATAATAATAATACCCACCTCTATGGACTGACCAACTTTTTGTACTGCACTGACATGTTCATTGAATATTTACTTTTGAGAGTTTTACGACGATAACGCTTAACAAATTAAATTTCTGGGGTTTTTTTTTTTTGGCATGATCACTTTTTTTTTTTCCTTTTTTCCCTTTTTTTTGACTTAACATCACAGGAACTAAAACAAAGAATGATGTGGTAATTCTGAAGTCTGAAGAAAATTTTGAAGTTTAGTATCAGTTAAAAATTTTGGACAACTTTAGAGATTTTTTTTTTCTCAAATAGAACCTTCATGAGGTATGAAATTCTCTCTCCTTTCCCTCCATGGCTCCACCCACAAAACAAGCTGATTGGCAAATGGGCAGCATGTGTGCAACAAGGAAATCCTGCTGACCAAGTCAACTGCAATGCAAACTATCACAATAGCAAGACACTGTGCAAAGAGGAAATCACTGTTCAAAAGAAAAATAATGCTATGAAGTAGGTATTAAAATCATTTGGCTATTTTTCAGGTTGTCTCATTCAAACTGCCCAAAAAAAAAAAAAGAGATCAAGTGCTGATTTGCATCAGAAAACATGACAGCAGATGGTTTGATTTATTGACTGAAAAAGGCCGTGCTCCTAACTGTCCACTTGGTTTATGTTCTAGTGAGACCTCAACTCTTGGATATGACAGCTGCAGCGCTCCAAGTCAACTCAACAGTTTGGAAAATGTTCATGGGTGAGTCTGTTCCTCCCTGCTGGCTAGATGCTAAATATGGTTAAATATTAGCTGCTGTTCTCAAGAAGTGAACTCTCATTCTTGCTAAACTCACTCAAAATCAAAGCTCCAAATAAATAGTGAACGCGATCGCCTCACATGTAGTTCAGTCATCTCGTGCCAAAATTTCATGGATCGATTTCACAGTTGAAGTATGTCTCTTTCGCCTTTTTTTTTTATCTTGGAGCAAAAATTTCATGGAATGTTAATATGCTACCAAACGTGCTAGAAACACAAAACTGTATTTCCACAGCTATCACTGTTCCAGTATGTTACACATGTATGCATAATATTTTCACGTTCAAGTATAGACTGGTCCAGAACGTGCAATCAAGGACACATACACGGCGAGTTCACTTAACACTGTTTATTAGTTCTGGTTTGCAGTGAACTGCATTTTACTGAGATGTGTTTCAAATGTGTTGACTCCTTTAGACACCAAAGAGAGTCAAAAATCAGAATGTAACAATGACATTCCATCAATCAATCTATCTATCTATCTATCTATCTATCTATCTATCTATCTATCTACTGTATGTATCTATCGATATGGGTGTGCATATAATGTGTGATCAGCCTTTGACAATCATGACATGTTTTTGCGGTGCAATGAAAAATATGACGGTCCAGTAACATTTCTGAGAAGCCAGTTTATCCATTGCAGCATGTTAGTCCGTGTGCGGCCCTAAATCGCTTTGTGTGTTGGTGAGTCATCAACAGTGAATTTGTATTTTTTTTTTTGGGGGGGGCGCTATGTTGCTCTTCAGTCGCGTTCAGTCACGTCGCTTGCTATACAACGGACCTTATCTTGTACTACGTATCATTCGATTGCACAGTTAGTCATTTTATTGTCACTGGTCAGTGAAAATGCATGTGTGTGTGTGTGTGTGTTATCTATCCATAATAATTGCTCCCAATGCCGAACAGATTCTCATGAGCCGCATAGTTGCTATTCGTGTTCATGTCATGAGAATGGATAACAGCTGTCAGCAAAGCATTATATGGATGCCTGACATTAAAAGTACATTCAGTTCAATTGTCGTCACCAATATTTCTATCATGACTTGTAAGCGCTAATTATACTCACTTTTTGTTTTTGTTTTTTTTTTAGTTATATCATCCGCTCAAAATGTTTTATCTCAAGTTGTCACTCGTTGTTGTTTTATGGATTTTTTTTTTTTAAACCAAATTGAAACTCACTTCTCGTCTTAAATACAAAGTAAAAGTGCAATTTATGTCCTGACACTAAAGTATGGGAGGTTTCTGCCCTCCCAGAATTCGCCTTTGGACACCCGTGCTCTGCTAATATTTAAGGGTCCCAGCTGTCATTCTCCCCAGAGTGATATAGTGTGTACTGTATCTCATAAAGAAGCACTGTAGAGAATACATGACATTTCTTATTTCTTACTTGCACTTAAATCCTCCAGTGTTTGTATTTTACTTTTCTTCAGTTCAGGTTCTGAGCAATTTATTCACCCATGCAGCTGAAATGCCAAATGTCGTGCATTACAGTATATGCAATATAACTAGTCTTGTTCTTATGGACGCCGGATGTTAAAGTTCAGTTGAATTATAGAGACTTATGACTTCTGTCTGTGCTTCTCATTTCAACTAAAACAATTTAATAGGCTCATCCATAGTCACCGAAGGGGAGGGGGACTAAAAAAAATAAAGAAAAGGGAGGGCACAAGTCCCAGTTCAATGTTTGAGGCGTGACATTTTCATGCCACTAGGAAAGGTCAAGAACAGGAAGCTTTGGTTATTGTTCAAGACTATACATTGTAAAAAAAAATCATAATAATAGCCTTAAGTCATTCATAATTTATTTTTTTTAGTAGTAGGTTCAGTATTTATTTTGCATTTATAGAGATATATATTTCAAAACTCAGCTTGGCCCATTGTCACTAGAAATGCCAATAAAACGTGACTCAAGAAGGATGTGACTGAATTTCACATTTCACAAGTATGAACGTACATCTAACACCCCCCGAACGATGTTTGCACGCCACATTGTGTCATCCTCAAGTGTAACGCGGTGCGAATAAAAACACACGACGCAGGCAGTCTCCAATATTGAATGTTTAGAAAAATATGAATGTTTATTTGTCCCTACAAGCATTTATAACCATAATGTTCAACTTCAGTGATGTCAATGGAACACGGTACACATCCAAGTATGAACAGTGGTATACATTTTTTTTATTTTTTTATTTTTAATCTTCACACCGTCGTTCCTTTTCTCCCTACAAACAGATTTGTAAAGACACACACACACAGTATAGTAGTTGTTTTTTTTTTCCTGTCAGATACTCGGTTAAGTGGGTTTCTAATCTCAACGCACAAAACAGTGATAATTTGTCGTTGTTCTTTGAAACAATCTATTTCCAACAGACAGTCTAATACGAAGTCCATTCAGTTCAGATCTGTCCAGGATAATGTTTCTACTATAGCGTATTTACAATCATCTACTTGAAGCAAAAGAAACCAAGAAATATTTATATATCATTGTCATGGTTTGCTTGCAAAAAAAAAAAAAAAATTGCTAGCCATTACTAAAAACTCTGAAACAATATAATCCCCCCCACCCTTTTAATAATTGTGCTTTGTAACCCACATAACCACTTAACGTTTTTCGAAATGGAACATCTGTTAGAAGCACCAGAGAGTGCAACTAACACCCATTTCAGCTTCTCGCTTCGAGATGCTTTATAGTTATGAGTAGGACAGAGAGTGCACAAATGTTTTTTGTTTTTGTTTTTTTTTAATCAATTTATTTATATATTTATAAACGTTATTTATTACAGGTTCATCCAAGCTCTTCATCTGTGTTGCACATCAGAAATCGAGGAGAAATTTGGACCGTGGGTTTCTCTGCGTAAAGCCCTTTCAATTTTGCCAGAAAAGCTCATGGATAGATCAAAGTCGATTGGTTGGACAATGGAGGGGGTGGGGTTGGGGGCGGGCGGTTGGGTGTGGGGGGAGGACCTGGGGAGAGGGCCTTGGTTGGGGGTTTGTTAAATTGGGGCGGGGTCAGTCGAGACTTCAAAAGACCTGGAATGAGGCCGAGGCCATGAATAAGAGAATGAAGCGAGAAGGGAACGATGGTTGTCCTACGAAAGTGACCATTTTTTTTTACCTCCCAAATTAAAAAAATCTGAATGTCGTGTACAGTGTAGCTCATTTTACCGGTCTCTCACTTTAAGCTAGTGGATGTTCTTGGTCCTGGGACATGGGTCAAAATAAAATGAAATCACTACTGTCCTACTCTTGAGTAGTGAGCACATCGGCCTACCAAAGCCAATGACACGATGTTGTTTTTTTGTCTGTGCAGTTCAGGCACTCCGTGGTTGCCGTTTTTACACTGTCACCTCAGTCTTGCTTCCTGTGCGGTAGTGCTGTGGATGTTGTTGTTGTTGTTGCTGGTGATGCTGCGGGGCGTAGTGGAGCTGCTCCACGGTGTGAGTCCGTCTGGCGGCAAACGCCTGCCGCTTGGATACAGTCTGGTTCATTGCTAAAGTGTTGGAGTGCGGGGCTGCTACCGCTCCGGGAGTTCCAGCGTTGACTCCGCCGCCGCCGTTGTTCGAGGCACTGGGATGGGAGTGCATTTTGGTCATCTTGTAGCGATCCATAAGAGGCGTGGTGGGTATGAAGACGTCCGTGTGCGAGATGGCACGCGACATGGACTTGTCGCTTCCATAAAACCCGCCGGAAATACTACTGACCATGCCGCGCTTCAGCGACATCATCAGCTTGTCCGGCGAGAGCAAAGGATCCTGGGATAGAAGGCGGTCTTGTGAGTACAGGCGATCTTGTGAGTAGAGTCGTTCTTGAGAGTAGTGGCGGTCTTTTGAGTAGAGGTGATCCTGTGAGAGAAGTCGGTCCTTGGAGTACATGCAGTCTTTGGTGTACAGGCGGTCTTGGGAAGTATAGCGGTCCTGTGGAAGTAGGCGTTCCTGGGATCGAAGCCGTTCGGCAGATAGCAGCTGTTCGTCCGAGAGGATTCGGCCTCCGTAAGGGGACATACCATTAGACGACGTGTTGTAATCCTGCTGCGGGGCGCTCTGTGGGGACAGGACCCGATCCTGGGACATGGCTCTCTGGACGCGGCGGGGTCTCTGCCTTTGCTGGGACTGCTGTTGGGAGGACTGTGACTGGGAAGTTGCCTGCATGATGGAAGACTGTGGAACCTGACTTTGAAGCTGCTGTTGTTCCCGATGCTGGAGAACAGAATAAGGGTGGGGCAGAGCAGAAAAAAAAGGAAATTGTTAAGTCTCCCTGTGATTGGCTGGCAGCCAGTTCAGGGTATCCCCCCGCCTACCGCCCAAAGACAGTTCCGATAGGCTCCGGCATGCGACCCTTGTGAGGATCAGCGGATCAGAAAATGGATGGATGGATGTTAGGTCCTGTCTTCCCTTATTAATGTGTGGCAATTTTCTAGGGTTGACGATCCGTTCACTCCACATTCACCTACTGATGATGTCACCATAGGGCGTTACTGTATTTATCGAAGAGGGACTGATTCCGACCTAGCCGTGTTCTAATCAGTACAACCTGATGTGGTTTGTATTTACTTTGTGGGGTAACTCGACAGACGAAGTGTCTCCGATTTGTAAGCTGCTTGACAGCCCTACCAGCGCCAATAATATCAACAAAAATTGCAGAGAAGGAATGACAACCGACGGTTAAGCCAGAATGATTTTTCAAGACTCAAATATAAGACTGATCATTTGTCTTTCAGAAGCAAACCAGCATCTGTTGACCCACCTGGTCTTGAGTGATTTTGAGAACGTGCAAGGGAAGAGTGCCTCGCGCTGCCAGGTCAGGCAGGTGTCGCTTACGAGAGTAGTAGTCCTCAACTTCTTTATCTGCTGCAGAGGAAAATGAGGAAGGGATAAAAACAGATGCAAGAGCTTGAAGCGGAGCTATAGAGAGAATCTCTTCCTGTTGGAAGGCAAGGGGAAGAATGCAGATCAAGAGCAAGACATTTCTCATTCCGGAGAACAGACTGTCACCTTTACAAGATCATTGTGTCGAGAGGAGACTGAGAATTGCAGTCAGATTATATTACATGCCAGGCACATATAATGTCCACACGTCCAGATTGGGAAGCCTAAAGGAGGCTCTGGCTGGAGGGGGATGGGGGGTGGGGGTAGGGAGGGGATTTCTCAAAGGTCACACAAAAGGAGATTCAGACATTGTCACATCACATCGACACGTGGCATCCAGTACATGCTAAAGAGCATCGAGTAACACCGCACAAATGACGGGTGTGTATTTTGAATAGATGTCATGTACATAATTAACATGCATTCAGGCTAGAATATATATTATTTTCCAGACACTCATGGAGAAAGCAACAACTTGCCACGTGAAACCATGCAAAGAAATGCAAATTAGATTTTTTTTTTTTTTTTTAACTGATACTGATACGGACAACCATTCACCCTCACATTAACGCCGACGGACAATTTACAGTGTTCATTTAACCAAACGTATGTTTTTGGAATTTGAGATGAAGCAAGTGCATTCAAAGCCGAAACTGGCCTCATTTTAAGGTATCGCATACTTGTGGCGTGTACCAGCCACTACTAAAGGCAGGAAAAAAAATGATAATAATAAATAAATATAATAATAAATAAAAAAGTTTTCCTCAGTGTTATTTGGCTTGATAATTGCGGCAGTCAGACACATGGACAAATCATCATCTGCGTCCCAAAGAGGTCTTTCTTCGCAATTTTGCATCATATTGTTCAATGAAATTTTTATGTCCCAAAGTAGCTGGGGGGTATCTGTACTCGGGATTGTATTCAAAAAATTGTAAAAAAAAAAAACAGTGGAATCAAACATCCCTAATAACTGTTGCGATCATTTTGACATCAATAGTTACACAAAATGTCATTGTTTGTTCTTCCTGAGCGCTTGACACAAATGTGAAATCATCTCATGTCGTAAGAGGTAGGGTGTCATTCAAAACCGGAGCAAACGTTAGCCTTCTTGAGAATTCATACGCGACCTTTCAGTCTGAGCGATACGCGCGAGGCGCTGTCGATGCCACCCGTCAAGGCTACTCGCCGCCAAAATCCCCTTCAGCGGCAAGTCCCGCCTTCTTTCCGCAAATCGATGCCTCATGACAAAATGTTCCTTTTCCGCGGTATAATGCACGCATTGCACACTCATCAACCGTATTACCATCGTTGAAAATAAGAACTTGTAATGTTCAGGTACACTGCCTGGCGGAGCACCAATTCTTTTTCTTCCATTCGATCGCAATTTGCATTCATAAGCATTCCCTGAAAAAAAAGGGCTCATCTCATTTCCCCTTCAGCACCATCCATTGCGACGCTGACGGTAGTTATGTCACAATAGCAGCAACCGTAGAACCTTTTGGGCCTTTCTGGTGAAGACTGATGGACCATCCCTTATATTTTCCAATTATCAGCTTTTAACCCTTTCATGCACAAATAATGACAACCTGATAAGCTGTCCCTGAAAGGGTTAAACGCGCTTCTTCTCTTCATATTCTATATTTTGTTCGACTGTAGTATTATGACCCATCAAAACAAAAGTGTTTATTCTCCAAAACGGCAAAAGGCAGTGCATCTCCCCCCCCCCCCTTGTCACTTTGCCGTACTCGTGCTTGTCAGCTAAAGAATGCGTGAGCCGTACCGAGTGAGACCTGATGGAAGGCATTGTCGATGGCTCCCCTCGCTTTGACTGCGAGCCAGCAAGTGAAGTGAGGCGGGAATGATGAAATTACACAAGCCTTAAGGAATATTTGTGTGTTCCACTTTAAGAATGTCATGAGATGAGACCGCATTGTGCTCCAGAAAGCCACCAAACGCACCATGAAATCAATACCGAGCCCGGGAAAGGCGTTAGACAGCGACAACGTATGATTCAAGTGCAGTTGTGGAACACAGAAAGAAGAGAATGAGTCATTGTTTTGTTTTGTTTTTTTTGGGGGGGGGGGGGGGATACATCGGCGGATTAAATTGACTGCACAGTGGAAACTCTAAAGTTGAATGGCCGTGAGGTTGTACGATTTGGAATTTGAAGCATCTGAACCCTTTCATGCACTTTGTAACCTGACAAAATGATAAGATGTCGACTGTCGTTCCCGCTGTCCCTGAAAGGGTTCATGTGTGACGTGAGCTTTTCTTGTCCTCGCAAATGTCCACTGCGTCAAACTAAATAGCGCGCTGCAATCCAGTAGACGACATTGCAATTGCATTCCAAAATAAATGTGAGGCAGAAAATAAATGAAAGTTATCAATTGCGCAAAAAAAATAAAAATATATTGCAACAAAAAGGGAATGCAAATCCAGAATATGGATTTGAGGGTGGGGGGGCTACCGTCGATCTTTTTACACTTGACACTTGTGACAATCTTTGATTAAAAAGCATCTGTGGCACGCGCGATTGTTTTGAAATCCAAATAAATCAGAAATCAATTTGGGAGCCGATTGCATTTGACTTCAGAGGTTCCACTGTCTTCACAAATGGTAATTTCAAGATTTTTTTTTTCCCCCTGATTATAGTTTTGGTCTAGTAGTTTTGTAGTCGCTAAAGTTATCTCACAAGGGGACTGGCATGATAGCCTTAAAAAAAAAATGTGATCAAGGTCGCATCGATCAAGGCACCCAAAAATAATCATGCATCAGGGGATCCTGCTCTTGCATCAGTGCTGTGAACTTGGACCTACTCAGTTTCTTCAGGGACGAGAAGCGGCTGAGGTCGGCTTTGACGGCCGCCTCCTCGCTAAAGTTATCTCACAAGGGGACTGACATGATAGCCTTGAAAAAACATGTGGTCAAGGTCGCATCGATCAAGGCACCCAAAAATAATCATGCATCAGGGGATCCTGCTCTTGCATCAGTGCTGTGAACTTGGACCTACTCAGTTTCTTCAGGGACGAGAAGCGGCTGAGGTCGGCTTTGACGGCCGCCTCGTAGGAGGGCGGCAGGTGGGACAGACTCTGGAAGGAGCGTGAAAAAGACAGGTCGTAGGGCTCCGTCTGCGAGGTCAGGATGCCACTTATCCGATTGTTGTCTAGAGACACGTACATACATATACAGACACATAGAAAGGAGGAAAAAAAAAAGAAATGGGCAGTTCTGGCTTCTCCTTCCCACCTTTCTCCCCGTTTGGAAAAAAAAAAAAGCGTAAAAGCACGATGGAAGACCACCCGCTGAGACGGAAAAAAGCAAAGATTGAACTTGGGAGTTCTTAGTCCTTCAAATATTTCCCGGAGGCAGATTTGCTGTAAACCAATCTTGCAGGATTCCGTGGCATGAAAAAATTTTCGACTCAGTGGTTCGATTTCTGCAGAAGTCAGTGAGCAGAGGAAGTGCCTGTCATATATTTTGCATTTCGTTTGGCCCTGGATGCCGCAACTAATTATGGCAAAAAATTAATTGTCCTCGGTAATTTTAGTTCTGCACAAATGCTCTGGCTGACGATTAAAAACTCATTCAGTAGCAGCCAATTCTGGACCAAGTCTGAAAAGACGTTTAAAAACGTCTTTGGGGGTGAATGAGTTTGTTTTTTTTCCGTCGAGTTAATGGCGAAGTGAAATTTAACCCAGAGCATGATACAAATACAATCCGCTGGATTGTTTCCGTTAGACCTCTCATCTTTACGACAGTCCAACCTCGTTACGCACTTCGAGGGACCGAACCGAATCCGTACGTTTAAAACTGTAGTTCGTTGTCACCATTTCCAATAAAATGGCCGCCACTACGATGTATAATACGGTATGAACATTTCTAGATGTAAAAGCAAGATCATGTAATACAGTATAAGCATGTCAGTTACTATATATGAAGACAAAATGATTTTATAAGATATTCGGTCAGCAAGTGAAAAGTGCCTTCTCCAGTTCAAGATGTGCCGCACGCCGAAGACGTTTCCGATCGTCTTTCAATCAGTTGGCCTGGAATTCCGCCATGTTTTTATTGCCATGACGGATGATTGTCGAAATTCTCAACCTTGCGAATTCGTAGTCCCGTGCTGAGCTTCGTCCGGGAGACTCCCCTTTCCAAAGTGAGAGACACTTTCAGCCTTCACAGACGGCGAGATTTGCTTCCGTTTACCGGATGTGTTTTCAGACCGTGTGCTCAGGACCGCGCGATCGATCCGGAGTGTTGCTCAGCAACTCAGGGGAATCGGAATCCCCCGCTGTGCATTTTGTTCATAATAAGCAAGGTCGTGGCAGCAGTTAGCTTCCCAACCGTTCATTGTAACGAAGGCCTTTTCACTATTTCGTGTGAAAAATCTGGTCGTTATAATGACGTTTACATTTTAAAGGTGTTCGTTGTAAGCAAAATCGGGCTTCAAGATGGCGCCGCGAGAGTGGCTGCCTTTACGGCAGCTCCGATGCTTTTTGTTCTTCTACTTTCATCCTTTCATAACTTTGCTGCTGTGAATTGGAAATTTCTCAATTGTGAGACGAATAAAGGTTTTCTTATTCTTATAGATTGACTTAAAAATGTCTCTCAATCCAGATGCTTTTCTTGTGTGCGGCAACTTGGAAAAAATGGAGCGATTTCAAACCCAATGAGTTAAAAAGTCTTGATGATCAAGTTAGACAACGGCGCAATCCAAAAACACTTTTTCGGCCGCCCGCAACTGCACTTCGGGGGTGTGTCAGCATGCTGCGGCCAATTCGTAGAAGTGAAGTCTTGTTTCATTTTCAAATCGTCTTGAAAAAGAAAGGGCGAAAGACGGCTTTTTAGAACAATTTTGTCCGTCTCGATGAGCGCCAATATTGTTGCTTTGATGGGACTGGAGTGACAGCGTGTCTCAAACCTTGCGTGGCTATCTCAGCTTAACACCTGCCTTCGCCGTCGACTTATTCAAGGGAGCTGTTTCTTTGCCCGGACTTCAGCTAAAGCACTAAATTTAAGCGACTCTGCCTCGGGGAACGGCTGCAGGTTTAAAAAACTCCAACTGGCTTTCGTGACAGCAAAGTTAGGGCGGTGGGGAGGGTCATACTTTATGAATATCGGGGGACTCGGTGGGTGTTTGGCGCAGGACGGACTTGACAAGTGACGGGATTTGATGGGCGCAAGCAGTGTCTAACAGATTGGGAAAAGAAAAACAGAGACGGAGACAAGACCGCAAACAACAGATGTATGCCTGGAGAGTGACCCCTGCTTGTGACAGCGCAAGCGAGTTGTCATCGGGAACAGTGTCGGGCAGCTACGCCTGCTCTGGCTCGACGTGGTGCGATGCGATGCCGCGAAGACGGCAAGGGGGGAGGCTCCTTCTACTTTCACCTTTCTACTTTATCGCGCCTTCCCGCGAATTGCGCTCGTTTTGCGATCCTCCCCGCGTCTCCCATCCGCCGCAGACTTCCACGCTCCGTCAATTTTTATCGAGCCAACCATGCCGCCACCCACTTTTGCTCCTTAATTCTTACTCGTCCGTTTACAAGGCCCCCCGCTCTCATTTTCTCACTCGCTCGTGCTCTATCTGGTTCTCCCATGTGAGCCTGCAAGTCTGTGGAGCGGCGCAGAGCTGCAGTCATGGGCGCAGCGCCCCCCCCCCCCCACCCCCCCCCCCCCCCCCACCCAAAACGCCCAC
>NW_017805034.1:1167704-1210625 GCF_001891065.2 Hippocampus comes
AGCAAGACTGTGGAGATAAGCAGAGCTTTAAAAAAAAAAAAGGATAAAAGAGGCGGCAAAATGATGACGGGGAGAAAAAAAAATAGAGTGAAATGAGGAGGAAAGCTTGAGCACGGACAGCGGGGGGTTGGGGGGCAACAATGGGGGGTCCCGGGAGCCGGAAGGGCTGTGAAGGATGTGTGCGGACTGCATCAATAAGGGATGACTTGACTCAGGCTGCGCGATAGTGTTCTCGATTTCAAAACGAATGTCATCGCAATAGACGCTCAAATAGAATGGCGTGACATTTAAAATGTCGTATTCGTCTTTTGGTTCACGAATTCCTCCCCCCCCCCCCTCTCCAAAATTGATGGCGTGGCATGCATGTTTGGGAAGTGCGCGAAAAGGTGGCTTCGTATACATTTTAGCAAGCACGAGATCTGATCCAGCTTGTCATTGAATCAACATCTAAAATTGCTCATGTTCTTTTACAATTTCCAATGTCGGGCTAACGAAGTTTTACTGGAGTCGCAGTGCCCTCCCATTACTTCAATCACGGTCATGTGACCTGTTTTGGATGATTTCTTTTTCTAGTGTTGGCCTTACGATAAGATAAAACATTTTTGACACTATCACAAGTCGCTCGGTCTTTGAGGTGACATGACAAAACCGAGAACCAATGGGTGAGCTCTAAGAAAAAAAAAAAAAAAATCACGAGAACGGCAAGGTCGAAAACGCGAGTGAGTGCGGTGCAGGAAAATTTGCAGTGTGCATCTAAAAAAAAAATGTTCAAATTTTATTTTCACAATTTGAATTCAATTCAATATAAATGAGCCATTTTTTTTTTTGTCGCCCAGAAAAGCAATCCAAGCATTTAAAGATGACGACGAACTCATTTAAGATGCCTGCACAAACCGTTAACAGAGTAGTTTCTTAAAACCTCGTCATGTTTTCATTAACAGTGTGAATTAAAACGTGTTCATTTTTGTGAATTTGGCCGATTAAATCATTGCCATCCATCATATGCTAACGCTTGAAAACTTTTTTTGTTTTGATTTACCTCATCAATGAATGAAACGGTCCTTCTGTCCATTTTAAAAATCAAAAGTGGCCCTTCAACACAAAATGTTTTGCTCACTCCCGATGTATGCAAATTGTGCTAGCAGAGGACATCATTTTTTTTTTTTTTTTTTTTGGGGGGGGCGGAACACTGCTTGTCCTGTTCAGGTTTGCAGGGAGCTGGAGTCCGCAGTAGCGACACTATTTGGACAGCCAGTTGAAGGGCACACCAAACAAACACGTAAATGCTCACTAATGCACACTCTGGTTCAGCACTAATCTTTTTTTTTGAATCTGTTGCTGTATTTCCAGTTTTACCGCTGGCAAATTGAATTCCAAACTTAGAATTTGACTATAATTCCTCTGCCCTGACAAAATAAAGAAATTGAACACATCAGACATTCAAGACGCAACCCAATAGGACTGGGCGATCCCACACAATGTCTTATCCCGGATTCACTGGCGCGCAGGTGAAAACCTGCCAAACTCACTGGCAGGTGTGTAAAAACACTCGTTCAAAGACAAGAAGGATGAATCCCGGAACAGATGGTGTGAACCCCACAGAGCCCTGACCCTTGCATCATCCAAGCAGTTTGGCTAACATGAAGAGACGGAAACAAGTATGACCCAAAATCCGTAGATGAAACGAGGCTTGAAGCGAGCTTTTTTTTGTTTTTTTTATGTGGCAGCATTTGGAATCTTTTGGGGATGATGACAACAAATATATTGTGTTGCTCTGCCAAACCTTTGTTATTGCACCTCTTTAAAATATCCAAGAATTCCGTTTCACAAGTACCGTATTTTCTGCGCCTAAAAGTATTCAATTTTCTCAAAAGCCGACAGTACGTGTTATAATCCGACGCGCCTTCTATATGAGTCAGTGTTCGCATTTTCTTGGACGTCATATTTTAAATGTTCTGTAAAGTGCTTGTTTACAGCTGCAGCGGTTGCGAAAGCTCTATATAAATCAAACTGTCTTGTATTGTATTCCCTTTAGCGTAGCACCACCTAGTGGATGCATGACGAAACCGCAGCTACTATTGTAGCTTGTATTCTATGCGCCTTAAAATGCGGTGCACCCTTTTTATGAAAACTGTTTTAAAATAGGCCATTCATTGACGGTGCGGCTTATACTCCGAAGCGCCTTATTGTGCGGAAAATACGTTAAATGTAACAAGACGGGAAGGTTTTAGGTTTTTTTAAAAAATTTTTTTACCCTCAGTTCTACATAATAGCACGTGTTTGTGGAATTTGCGAACAAAAGGAACAATCTGAAAACCGTTTTATCCGAAAGTTTTTTGGCTTGTTTACGACAGCCTGGTCATCTGGTTCCCTGGGTCTGACACAAACACCAAACAGGACATTTTTTTTGTTTGTTTTTTTTGTGGAAGAACACATGTGGGGTGTGTATGGTGACACAAATGTCATTCCAGTTGAACTTACCACGCCTCAATGATCGGTGGGCTACCAAAACCAAGTAGAAAAAAAAAAAAAAAAGTTCAGTCACATGTTGACGATCACACAAACACAGGCTTAATTCATATTCAGCACAAGCTTGCGACGAAAGCCCCCCTCATAAAAAGGAATTTCATCACTTTTTTTCATTTTTATTTATTTATTTTTTTCATCTTCTAGGCTTGTGATAAAGGAAGTGCAAATGATGTGCATTTTTGTGCTATTTCCCGCATGTTTGTCACAGGCCACTGGGAGTTTCTTGGCAGTGGACTTTATCTCGGAAAAAAAAAAAAAACAACCTTAAGTGCTTAAATGTGAAGCCTGTCAGAGAGTCTTCTTTTCGGGTTTTTGTACTTGTGTTGTTGGAATTGACTTTTCATGTTTTACATACATACAAGTAAAATGAATTTTACTTTTGATTACTAGGGTTGTGTCCATATTTGTCACAACCCCCCACCCCTTACCCCCCCCCCACTGTACATTTTAAAATGTGCTTCAAATCTTGGCTTCCTCACGTGTCTTATCAGAGTTGGTTGTATATGAAGGAAAAAAAAATGTTGCCTGGCTTGTTAGAGATTTACCCCTGCGTATCCTTATGCAACATAGCCAATTAGCGACCACGGGGTGGGGTGGGGGTGGGGGTGGGGCAGTCATGAGGACAAACGTGTGAGTGACAGCTGTAATAGAAAACAATTTCCCTTGATGCGCCGTCGCAGCGGTGCATGAGGTTACAGCGATCTACTTTTTGTTCTCCGATAACAGCAGGGGGAACGTCGAAGGTTTCATACGGCCCGTCAGCCAGGGGACGGGCTGACCTCGAGCCAATTATTTTTCTTTTTTTTTTTTTTTTTCCCCCTCCGAGATGGTCAGTGGCTGCTTCCTGCTCATAACTGGGGATGGGAAGCTTCAACAATTCCACCCTTGAGAAAACATTTATTTCCAATCGCAGAATGATACACAGCGGAGTTTGAAAGCAAGGCAGTGTTTTGAACAGTTTTTCCGTACGACCGTGTCAAGCTCTGTAATCAGGTTAATGGACAGGCCCATGCCTTGATGTCAGACAGTGAGCTGTGAATTGACTTGAATGCCCCCCCCACCCTCTAGTTTGTCTTACCATTCTTAGGGGTGCGTATGGGGCTACCTAAAGCCACATGGTTATAGTTGTGTGGATGGCTACCTGCAATGACAAAAAGCAATGACAGATCTGTTCAGTGTTCATGGGGAAAAAGAATGTTCTGCATCCTACCTAATACAGATTGTTCGAAGCACGGGGATGACAATGAAAGAGATCATTCACGATAAAAGTGTCAATGTTGACATAGAAGAGGATTCTCTTCGAGACTGCATTAAAAAATGCAGGAGCAGTTTTTCTCAGTTGTTTGGTCGTGAGTGTGGAAGATCGCTTTCATTCAAAAAACATGAAGAAATCAAAGTCATGGACATAAAGGAAAGCAAGATGCTTGAATCTGTAAAAGACAAAATCCACAATTATCCTGCAAAAAAGATGAAAACGTGTTTGCGGCTGCGGTGAACCCAATCCAGGCGAAAGAAAGATTTCAAAGGATGGGGCTTGCAAAACAAGGTTTGGCTCTTCTTGACTTGCAAGACCGTAGATGTAAAATATAACAGTTAAAAAAAAAAAAAAAAAAAAAAAAAAAAAAAAAAAAAAAAAAAACAACGCAATCCAAAAGCGATGCATTTCAAGTCAAAACAAGATGGCTCAATGATTATACCACATGTGTCAAACTCACGTCCCGGGGGCCAGATCTGGCCCCCCATACCATTTGTTGTGGCCCGCCAAAGTAAGTTAAAGATGTCAATTTTCATGATGCTTGCTAAGAGCTGTACCAAAATTTCCAATTTTCATTTGTAGAAAATAAGAGCGATACTGTCAGCATTTTCTTGTTCCCAAACCCCTCATTACAATAACTTCAACAATAGGTGAATAAATCGTTATTCTTATTTATGTCATAACGGCCCCCCAAGGGAAACTGTAACTCAAATCAGGCCTGCGACAAAAATGAGTTTGACACCCCTGGATTATACAATCTGGAAGAGCATGGGGACGCTAATGAAACACAGCAAATACAAAAACTCTGTCAGGCGTACATGATATGAGAAGATCCTGGCAGCATCTTAGGATGTGGATTCTATTTACATGCATTTTTTTTTGGTATGATTTTATGAAAAAAATCTCCAATCCCACCGACCTCAATCAGCAAACATAAACTACCAGCAAAATCTTTTTTTAACCCTTTCATGCACCCTGTAACCTGATAACATGATTAGCTGTCCACTGTAGTAACCACTGTCCCCAAAAGGGTTAACATGGTAAACATGATGAAAAATAATTGCTTGACTGATCGTCTTGATTTCGAACGTGTAAGCTAATCATAATAAAAAAATAAGAATAATACAATAAAAATAGAAATAAAAAGAGGTTCTATTGAATCCCATTGATTGACTTGCAAAAAAAAAAAAAAAATGCTTTATGACATCCAGTATAGGGCTACTTCAGGCCAATGAAACACAGCAAATACAAAAACTCTGTCAGACATACATGATATGAGAAGATCCTGGCACCATATTAGGATGCGGATTCTATTTACATGCATTTTTTTTTTGTATTATTTTCGCTTTCTGAAAAAAATCTCCAATCCCACCAACCTCAATCAGCAAACATAAACTACCAGCAAAATCTTTTTTTAACCCTTTCATGCACCCTGTAACCTAACATAACGTGATGCAAAAAAAACCAAGGGCCAAATATGGTTCCTGGTTCAAGCGAGGTATAAGGGGTGTTCCGCATCTGCATATGCCGTGTCTGCGGTCATTTCCTCTCTCCCCCGGTGTTTCTCGGTGCACATGGCAACAGTATAATCAGCGCCGACACACTGCTGTGTTGCCGTGCGGGAACCGCGGTGGCTTTAATTTGCACTTGGGAGAGTAAACAACGGTTTCCCTATACATCATCCATCGGCCAACGAGGTAGAAGCGTTTGCAGTGGGCAGGGCAGAGCGCAGTCTCGGCTGGACACCGCAGTGTGGAGGCGCTTTGGAATGAAAGATGGGACCTTTAGCGAGCCCGTTGCTCGAAGAAAGTTGATGAATGACGGTTATTCTCAGCGGTGTGTAGGGACGCGTGCGTTTTTGTCATTGGGGGTTTGTATGTCTGAGCGAGAGGAAGGACGGATAGATGGCGGACCCCGTCGTAAGAGTGTTGTGCTGGCGACACTTCATTTGCTGTCTGCTGCTGTGCCTGTTTAAAAATACATTAGAGCCAACTGCTGAAACATCCATTTACATCTGTCACACAAGTGACAGAGGACAAGGGATGCCTGGCGCTCTCGTATTATGCGTTTCAATATTTGCTCCGTGTATGGAGATAGATGGCATGTGTATTAATAATGTTCCTTTTCCTCTTTTGTTTTTTTCCATCCCTTTGGAAACTTCACATTGAAGAGATTATTAAAGTTAACCGACAGGAACTGTGGAAAAGGGAGAGGCAACGGTAATTTTGTATTTTTTTTTTTTAATATTGTTGTTTTTTGGAGACACATGAAATATAAATATATCACCCTCATAATTATAAAAAAGTACCACCGTGAGTCACACCCATTGGGATGGTGTAATGATTTTTTTTTTTAACTATTGCAAATAGGTTTTGCTGTACTGCTATTTTGTCCACCTAAACAACCTTATGAACCGTATTTTCCGCACTATAAGGCACACCTAAAAGAATTCCATGTTCTTATAATTCGATGCACCTTATGTATGGATCAATAGTCAGATTTCTTGGACGCAGTATTTTAAATGTTCTTGAAAGCACTTTGTTACAGCTGCGTTTGTGAAGGCTCTATATTAATAAAGCTGTATTGTATTGTATTCCCTTTAGTGTATCTCCATCAAGTGGATGCATAATGCAACCGCAGCCACTATTGTAGCTTCAATTCTATGCGCCTTATAATGCGGTGCACCCTATAGAGAAAAACAGTTTTAAAATAGGCCATTCATTGAAGGTGGGCCTCATAGTGCGGAAAATACGATGTTTCCAATCTTTATGGAAATAAAGTATACTATAATGTTAAAATGACACCTTAGCTGACTAAATATTATTGTGTTTGGATGTCATTAGAGTTGACTGTGCCAGTGTAATTTCACTTCACACAGCCATTAAAATATCCATCTACTTTCTGAATCGCTGATATTATTGGACCAATGCAGTTGATTTTCCCCCTTTGTGTGTACTGTGACCTCTTTTGTAAAGCTTCAAATGAACACAACGGTGCCGAGTTAATAAACAGGGTCCTTTGAGAAAATTATAGACTGTGGGTGGCAATTTGCAGTTGTGCTTTTGCTGCGTTTGTTTCTAAAGCTATTGAAGCATGTGAACAAAAGGTGACATCTTAAAGAGATCAGAGAATTAAAGAATTAATTTTTATTTTGACTGGGACAGGTTATCATTCACACCGGAGTGCAGAACGGCACTTGGAGCGTTGAGTGGATCTGCAAGTCCACTGTTCTTTGTACAATGCCGTTTGTGTAGACAGCTTCATCTGGACACAGTTGTAGATTTGATTGGTCAAAATACATGTGACAAAATCAAACCTATGATATTTCTTCGTAAGACCTGTCTGCCTGTTTCCAAACATGTTCGAGCATCTTAGAAGAGAACGAACAAACATGAACACAAACCTTTGGGTGAATATGGCCAACCTCAGAACTATTTCAAATGTAAAAAAATTTACTCTGAAAATCCATCCATCCATTTTCTGATCCGCTTATCCTCACAAGGGTCGCGGGGCGTTGCTGGAGCCTATCCCAGCCGTCTTCGGGCAGTAGGCAGGGGACACCCTGAACCGGTGGCCAGCCAATCGCATGGCACACATAGATGAACATTCACACCAAGGGGCAATTTAAAGTGTTCCATTAACCTGCCATGCATGTTTTTGGAATGCGGGAGGAAACCGGAGTACCCGGAGAAAACCCACGCAGGCATGGGGAGAACATGGAAACTCCACACAGGAAATCCGGAGCCGGAATCGAACCCTGCACCTGTGCACTGTGAGGTCGACACGCTAACTAGTCGACCACCAGCCTTTTTGATTCCTAATAAAAATATGTACTGGCGATCCAGAGAAGAGCTTATCGGCGCAAAAATATGGCTCATTAAGAGTCTGAACTGTAATGCTGTAATCTCAGGTCTAATTAGATATCGTGTACAGTACTCGGGATGAGTCCTTGCATCACCCCTGACCTCTAAAAGCCATCAGGTTGCTTAACATCTCGATACATCATCACGGCATCCTTGAGCGGACGTTTTAAAATAACCTTCCCACTCGCTGTGTCAACGACCATGAAGGTTAACGAAATGGAGCTAAGCAAGAAGGTCTGGCGTCCCTCAGTGTCCCTTACTTATTGCCATCATCATTAGCTCAAACTGCTGTGGTTTAATCATATAGCTGATTAACGGTGATTGACGTGCTTTCCAGATTGTTGGGTTAAACAGGGTCCCCATCTAAATTGCTAAATGGATGTTTTCTAGCACTTCGCCTAGGTCGCAGCTGTGTGTTTTCCAACTGCGTCAGTCAAATGCAGAGGCCGGATTAAATGTAAAACCTGTCGCGTAGGGTACGGCGGTGTTCCGGTGTTTCACCGGGTAGCGTCGCCCAATGATTACCCATGCCATTTTCTTTTACGTATGACTGCTTCCCTTGCAAACCAGTTTGCATAATAGCATCCAGATGGCACACGAGTGACTCAGTAATCTGACATTTTATGCGCTATTTTGTGGCACATCTCATCCGTATACAGCACTTGGGAGGCAAACGGGGGGCCACCGTGAGCCGACAAGTAAACACCTTGGGCCTTGCGCCGAGGTTAACTAAGCATTTGCAGAATTGATTGCAATGGCATGCTTGAAGGTACTGCGGAAACCAGAACCACATTGATCTGGAAATTTGCATTCAAACAGACAGCTGGCCTTGATATCCAGACGGCTTCGTGTTGAGGTTTGTAAGGTGTGGGCGTACTGTAACGGTCTTTTGGAGGCATTGCAAAGGAAGTCCTGAAGTAATAATAATGAAAAAAAAAAAAGGTAGAGCATTTGCGTAATGGTAATCGTAGCTACAGGCGAGACCCTTTCCACACAGCACACTCAATACAAGGAGAGTTGTGATTTTTTTTTTTCCAAAAATAGAAGTGTGTGTATGTGTAGAGAGAGAGAGAGATATGCACTGGATTTTCCGCACTATAAGGCACACATGAAAGTATCATTGTTTTTCAAAAGCAGACAGTGCGTCCTATAATCCGATGCGCCTTCCATATGGATCAATATTCTGATTTCTTCGACGTAGCATTTTAAATTTTCTGTAAAGTGCTTTGTCACAGCTGCAGCGGTTGTGAAGGCTCGAGATCAATAAAGCTGTATTGTATTGTATTCTCTTTAGCCTAGCTCCATCTCGTGGATGCATCACGCAACCGCAGCCACTGTCGCAGCTTTTATGTGCCTTTATAATGTGGTGCGCCCTATGTATGAAAACAGTTTTCATATAGGCCATTGATTGAAGGTGTGCTTTATACGCCAAAGTGCCTTGTATTGCGGAAAATACGGTGTGTACATATATATATATATATATATATATATATATATATATATATATATCTCCCCTTATGTCTTCCTCCAGCGTCTACTTGTATCCAAGTTTCAGTCCCTTCTTGTAAGGCCCACCCGCTTCCTCAGTTCACCGTAAGCTCCACCCTCTTCATCTCTGTTCCAACAAATCACTCCCTGGCCTCCCCTTAAGTTGAGTTACTTTTCCCTCTTTGTATTCAGTTCTTTTTATCTTATTGGATTTGTGACCTTTTGTCAAGCTTCCTCATCTTCCCTGACTGACAGTTTTATTTTTTATTCAGTTTTGCCTGTCAGGTGTATTTTTTTGTTTTGTTTTTTTTGGGTTTTTTTTTGCAGTTGAAGTTGTTTCAAGATATATTTGAAATGCAATAGTTTCCGCAAAGTAGAAAGGTTTTCTGTCAAAGGTGGGGTCCGTCATCGTGACGGAATGCGGTTTCTTGCACTTGCACTGCGAGACAGCCTGTCTTTGGATGCGTTTGTGTACGCAGTAGACAATGTAGCGAGTTGAAAAGGTGGTTTTAGAGATGGAGTTTCATGCACACCTAGTTTGAAATGCCACAATCCATTGTTGACGTCGATAAAATTCAGAAATTACCAGACTCGGCTCATAACTGAATAGGGTTTTTTTTCAATGCAGCGGACACATTGATTAGTGGTAAAGCTTAAGCTTACTGGCGGCCTTTCCTGTAAATCTCCATACAGTATGCATTGTGCAATGTCGTGATTATTTACACCGCAAGCTGTCATTTAAATATTTAGTATTGTCGCGGTCTAAGTCTTGTGCGCCAGATTTGAATATGGATGAAGTTCTTACGCTTCTTTCCAAATGTAGGCCATGTACAATTGTCAAAACGATGAGGATGACGAGAGGCGCAACGCAATGAAAAGTCCAAAGGCTTACTCTCTCCGTAAAAACGGCAATGGAGAAATGGGAGCTAGGGTAGGTAAAAAAAATAAAAATAACATCTCCTGAAAGAAATACAAAAGCAGAACACACACCTCTCCTGGGGCTAAACTGTTAAAAGAAAACTGTGAAGCACAGTATTAGTGTTTGGTGCAAGCGGAATATGGCGGAGCGCTCGGATATAACGAGACAAAAAGGCAACTGTGGGCCAGTGACCAAAGTGCAGCCTTTCAATCCTTCATTCCTCAGCACTCATCACAGATCTCTCAGAGTCAACTCTCGACAGCGCTCCCTTCCCAACATGGCTCTCCAGAACCCACGGAACCCCCCTGCCATCCCATTAGCTCTGCCAAGTGGAGCTGTTGGATTTCCGAACAGCCCAGAGAAGGTCGAGCTTTTATTGAGCTTTTCCCGTGTGCGCGTCTACGTGCGCGCGTGACTCTGCATGTCCGCGCGCGCCCGTTTAAAGTGTGTTCGGTGTGAATGCGGTTGTCTGTGTCCCACTGCTTCTGTTGACAGCCCAGTGACACTTGCGCGCCCATGGCCTCCTCTCGCAGCAAAGGAAAGGGAAACCACCAAGGGCTTGACATTTAACAACTGACAAAGACTGTTCACATTTTACCGCAGAATGCTAACTACCATAATAGCCTCAGTTTGAGGGAAGTGGAGGGTGGGGGGGGGGGGCGCCAAAGCTTTAGGCCCCTGGGCAGTAGCAGCTTGAGCCTCCTGATTGATATCCCGAGCAGCGCCCATTGATCGTCTGTGGATATAAAAGTATTTCCAGATGGTTCTGCTTCTCGGTTTATCGAAATTTCATATCTACTAATGAGAGAGGGGAAAAAAAAAAAAGCAATGAACAGACATTCCAAATGAGCCCAACAGCTATTCGACTCGGATATCATTCCGCATTCAGAAGTGCATTCTGCAATGAGCTCCGAATTGCGGTGCCCTCACAGCCTTTCCGAGTGCAATGCAATCCCACTTCGGCCTCTTTCTGTGCCCATTTCCAATAAGTAATGCCCTTTACCTCATAACTCACAATCACCCCCAAGACACTGCAGGCCAAGTGGTTACTTGACTTCGCCATGCCTCTCCATCTCGAGAAACGCACTCTGATCATCTCAGCAGGGGATGGGCAAGGGCAAGAGGTTGAAGTGGACCTCATAGCGGTTCATTTTGAAACGTGATTCGCGGTGAACCCACGCGGTCGAGTATGACCCTGCGCATTACAAGGCAATAAGAGATCCATTTTTATTGAAGCTGAGCTCGCCGATGTTCCTACAGCGCCAACACATTTTCGCTCTCTTCCGACACATCAAAGCCAAAGCGGCGCACTTTTTTGGACAAGTAATAATCAAACAGTGTGACACTGTGATATTGCCATTCGATGTGCCATCGAAGAATTCATGTTTCTATGTAGACCTGCACTATAAGGCACTTAGGAATATAAGGCGCACCTTCAATGAGTGGCCTGTATTAAAACTGTTTTCACATACAGTATAGGGCGCACTGCATTCTAAGGCGCATAGAAGTTTCTATAGTGGCTGCGGTTGCGCTATTCATCCACTAGATGGTGCCACGCTGAAGGGAATACAATACAATAGAATACTGTTCAGCTTTATTTCGATAGAGGCTTCACAACCGCTGCAGCTGTAACAAAGTCATTCGAACTGGTCGCAAACAGAGACATGAAACGTGTTAATACAAATGGCATTATAAAATAATCAATTAAAGATGAAAGTTATGAAGAAAATTGATTCGACAAAAAGACACACGAAGCTCGTGGGCTCACATCCACAAGGGGCTAAAAAATATAAGTCTTGCTTGTCTCCTTCCTTCGTTTAGTCAGTCATTAACTCCGCTTTTAGTATTTTCTTCATTTCGTTTTGGCTGCGCAGAGCTCACAAAGTCGTCTATTTGTGTGTTGGCGAATATGCATGTCAATTAGTGTCGGGCGGAACCCCTTTTAGGTTGCAATTGGTTCCTGCGAATAATCACCACTAGATGGCATCGGAACACTCACATGGAAACAACTCAATGGGGAATATAAAAAGACTAATTTCATACAGAAGCCGCATCGGATTATAGGGCGCACTGTCGGCTTTTGAGAAAATCGAATGCTTTTAGGTGCGCCCTTATAGTGCGGAAAATGGGGTATAAGTGTATATAGCAGACTGTATATTGAGAAGCAAGTGATTTCTTCCAGCAGTTGATTGACATACCAACAGACTCCATTTGCAGACTGTTGAGAAGCAGACTTCCTTTGACTGGAGGCGAGGAAGAGCTAGAGGAGGGTCCGCATATCGTGAGCAAGGATAAGCACAGATTTATCTGATGTCTTCTTCAAATAAAAGAAGTAACATCATCAAAACTGCCTTTATCCATGCCTTCATAGAACCAGACCTCCTCTCCACCGAGACGCACAGTTGAGCGCGCGCCGTCGCGCTTAGGACGTTCGTTTCAAGTTGACGACACAGAAAATACTCCAGTTTAAGCAGATCAAAAAAAACATACAGTTCACATGTTTGCGTACAGAGACGTGAAAGGGGAACAGTTGGGTTTGAATGCACAATAGGATGAAAAAAAAATAAATAAAAGAACAATTTAGGTCAGCTGCAACAAACATCAAGAGGTACAATCCATTATTAGTATTTCATATCTCTGTGTTTTGCTGGGATTCTGCTTAATTAGGACCAAATAGCTCGGGCACAAAGGCGGCATGAATCACAAACAAAGTATGGCAGTGGTATTCATCACATTTGTTTTTTTTTCCAAGGCTAGCCCGCATCGGTAGGTCACCGATCGAAACAGAATCTGATTGGGGTGTAGCGGTACATAATGAATACGTATTTCAGACCAACATTGTTTGTATGCACAATCACGTGCAAAGTAATGGCAGGAAATACAATTTCATCCAAATATTTATGGACCACTATTTTTGGAATTTTTTTAAACACAAGATGGCTGACGAAACGTCAAGGTGGACTTGGAAAAAAAAAAGGGGTTGAATTTACTCAATTTGATTTCGTCAAGCGGCTGCGCAAACTAAAATCACCTGCATTCTGATATTTTTTTTTTTTCAGGAGATTATATATCTTCTGAAAAAAAAAAAAATTAAATCCAGATGATTCGAATGTGGGCAGCCACTTGACAAAATAAAATTGAGTAAATTCAACACACAGGTTGTTCTCATACACAACAAATTGATCGATTGCTAGTTTTGAAATCAGTCAACTGTAATAGTTCGATTATTGTTCGGGAGTGTAAACAGGGTAACAAAATTATTGCAGAATATCTACGTTATTTATGACATATGACAGTTTGACATTGAGGTCCAGATTTTAGCAATGATCATGGAAGTCGACGTGCCTGATTTGCTTCCGGGGGCCACATAAAATGACCTGGCGGGCCGGATCTGGGCCCCGAGCCTTGAGTTTGACACCAGTGATCTATGCATTGATGCTTTTAAAAATGATGTCAAGTGACTTGAAATTGTACTGTTACCGAAAGGTTTTACGACAGCAATTTCGCTCTGAAATTTAATTCCTCGAAATCTGAACAGCGGCCAGCGTCCCAGAATGAAGAAGCTTTAAGTAGATGCATTTGAAATGCAGCTAGCTTTTTTTTGACCAGTTATAACTCTGGACTGAATTTCCTCAACCCTTGGTTGTATCGTGACGATAAATTCACATATCGCCATTGGCGTTCAGATGTAAGAAAGATTGATCGGTTCCGTCTTGAACTATGTTGGTGTGAATGGACCGTTGAAGGGTTTCGAATTGGAGTTTATGTACGGCTACACCCCGAGAACAAGAGCACAGGGACAAAGCTACACACTGGTTCATCTTCGAGACACGGACAACAGAACTCGGAAGACAGGTTCGTGGCAATGCACTGGAATTTACACAGCAGGTATAAGATGCCTCGAAGCACTTTCAAAATATTCAATCCCAAATTCAGGTGATGGATTTTAATCTGAAATACTTTTTGACTCGAGTCAAGAAAAATGTAAACAGGAAGTGATTAGAGGCAACTTTGACCGTGTAACGAAGAACAGCCATCCCTACCATGGTGACTCTGGGAGCGGACGGGCCAATGTTTTTCTCCTAGAAAACACAACCAAGCGGTTATCTATTAGACGATTCGGTTTTGGATGAGATCAAAACATGACAATGACAGTAACAACAAAATATTGAACGGCGAGTATTTAGCTTGAAGAAGAGAGTCAGGGTTGAAGAACAAAACTTCAAAATTGCAAAACTGTAAAAGAATAATTGTTGACATTGAACAAGAAAAAAAAAATGCATCAATCAACAGTAACTTAAAAAAAAATTTTAAAAAATCAAATTTCCCAAACCTGCCTTTCCAAGTTTTACGAAATTTTGCCGAAATATTTCTGCCTTTCTGTAAACCTAGTTACACATCAAGTACATGTCAGAAGATGTCAAAATCGCATTTTGATGTTGCTGTAACATTTTTGTTTTGACGCCACTTGACATCATGACGCGCGGGATCAGCCATCTTCATCCACGAAACGAAAAGCTCGCGCACTTTTGCTTGCTAGCTCGTTTCGCTGCCAACGCGTCCAACCTCCCGACCAAACAAACGCACACGCTCACCGAAAATTTAAAAGGAGGAACAGTGCCACACGTCTGTGCTTACAGACACAACAGTACAGTACTTTGATCCATCCATCACGTTTTTCATCACACCTTCCTCCCGTCGCACACGGAGATGGTGGGATGGGGGGACACCGGGGTCCGAACACTCCGCACGCCGGTGTTGACCTCAAACCCACGGACCAAATAAACGGCTATATTCACGATAAGGAGAGGTAGGAGCGTTGAGAAATGGAAAGCGGCGCCGCAAATAGGCTGATTAGCATGAATTTCCGATTTTCCACATGAGTGGACTGATAAGAGTGGGAGGTTTATGGAAACATTCAAACGGCACGTGTCAGCATTTCAATCCAAAAAAAGGACACAATGGATCGGGACACGGCAAGACTGCACTGGAGCGCAACGACGCAGCTTCTCTCCCTCCAATTTAGAAACACGCCTCTCCTCAATAACATCTCATTGCAGTTACAACCACATAGGAATCATAAAAAGAGAGTAAGGCGTGTCCATGAAGAGAAAATAAATAACATCGCGAGGAACACCGTTTGTCCGTCAATCTATAGTTTGATGTGAATAGCATGTTGAACTCCAAAATCATCATCGATAATTCTTTCTCGTCTCTCGCGACAACTCTCTTTTTCAGTTCCTCTTGTCCGTGTTTAGTGTAGTACACGCCATGTCACCAAACGTCACAGTGACGACTTGTCGCCGTCTTACAAGGCCGACGAGCTGATCTGTGATGTTAATTAGACGACATGCCTTGGTTCAGTGTGTCCCTATGGTCTTTTTTTTTTTTTTTTTTGTATATTTAATGTAATTTTTTTTTTGGCTAGGCCAGTTTCATGAGTTATTTTTTTTTAAACCCCACTTTAAAAGCAATGTCTTATTTTTATTTGGTAATTTTCATTTCATTTTTACTCATTACTTTTTTTAAGATTAATATTCCAACAAGTTTTGCTTCTATGTGTTTCACGCACTGTTCATTTACTGCTCGTTGATGATCTGCTACGTGCTATGAAATACGCTTATATAATACACCCCCTTAAGTTGTACAGTTTGAATTTCAAATAGGTCTCACCATGGGTCACATTATCGGAGTTTATTCTGATAAATTCATTTTTATTTCAGATTTCTTGCTTTCACCCTGATTTGCTTTCTTCTTTGTCATGACCAAAGGCAAAGATACTGTCGCTTCAAAATCCAACCAAATATGGCTTCCTGGAATCAATTGCCTTCAAACAACAACAGAGTGCCTCTCCACTCCAGACGTCATCCGAATGCATTTCTTAAAAAAGATATAACAGTTTACTCAGACGTTTTGCACACTATCGCTCACAACAATTCCAAAAAAACGTAATACAGGGATGGTTGCTGTTACATTAACCCTTTCATGCACCTTGTAACCTGATAACATGATATGCTGTCCACTGTAGTAACCGCTGTCCCTCAAAGGGTGAGTACATATTTTACGTGGAAAATGGATAATCTAAACATTTGCTCCATATCAGTGTGATGCTATCATTTGATAAGTCCAAAGTGTGTTTTTTTTTTGTTGGTTTTTTTTTTTCAGTTTAATTTAGCTTAATGATTTTAATGTGGCAATGAGTTGTTATAATTGCGCACTGATTAGTGTCTGCAAGTAATTACAAACTGTAGTTCCAATACCGGAATAAATCTGCTGCTGGATCACAGCCAAGTATCAATCAATGCCTTTAAAATGATCACATGAATGAAATGAATCATGTAAGGCAAGAGTGACAAGGATAAAGTATTGATCGTTGCAACGTGTCTCCCCCCAGAAGAGACGTTTCCTTTCCCTGCATTCTTTGCTTGCCGTGTTCAATGTTTTTGGCTTTTTGAAAGTGAACAAAAGGGGCGAGGAATTCCTGCAGGATGGGATATGATGTACAAAGTCAAATATGCCAAGTTGAAGCACAATATGTGGCTTGCTGATCCACCTTGTGTCTTTTACGCGCTATTTTGTCATATCTGAGTATTCAACAGCGATGGGAATTTTGACTCTTTTTTTTTTTTTTTTTCGTTTCGGCTCGACTGTCAATCGGTCCCTCAACGTTTCTGCTGCTTCAATTATTTTCTTTCTTCGTTATCCATAAGATTATCAGCGCCACTCTCAGATGCAGCATTTAAAGGGTAAGAAAGCAGCCGTTCCCATCGGCGGCGAAACGAATCTGCTGTGTTCACGCCCAAAGTGGCGCAAAGCTCCCTTTTTGAACTTTTTCAACACAGCCTAGTCTCCCTCAAATGTTCACGTTTGATTTCCTCTTTTTATTGTATTTTTTTTGACGCTTGTTTTTTTCACCTTGGTTGCATGCAGTCTCTCACGATGCAGCACCCTCCCTCGCTCCATTTTGTGGGCTCCGAGTGCCTCGTGTCTGTAACCTCCCCCCTGATCTTCTGCTTTGCGTGGACTCACGACTTCACCAATCGTGCGAGGCTTAAAAAAAAAAAAAAAAAAAAAAAAAAAAAAAAAAAAAAAAAAAAAAAAAAAAAAAAAAAAAAAAAAAAAAAAAAAAAAAAAAAAAAAAAAATCGGCTCCCAACCAGGAACCTGCTCCTGCCTTTCAGATCCTTCGCGACCGACGCCACCCTTTTATTAACAGTAGACCAAGAATTTCCTCTTATCTCAGTACCACGTCGTGTATTTTGCAACGCGTGTGTTGTTTCAGCAAATAGTTTCTTCTTACTGAGGCGTGCTTTGCAGGAAGATTTTGCATTTTACTCTCGCACCGCCAGAAACAAACAATCCTCTCATTTCTACAAGGCCTTCCACGTAAAGCAGTCATTTATTTTGACGTGTAATTTTCCAGAAAGCCAGAGCGGAGAGATAAATTCCAAAGGTGACTGCGGAGGGATGAAATTCATAAAATTCCGACTTCTGAGGCCGGGTTACAAATGGGACACATTTTGTCGGAGGCTGCACTGTAAACAACACTGGTCGTGCTCCTTAATTGGAACAGCGCTCTGTCACAGCCATCTTCACATACAGAGACACCCCATCGCTGCACAGCAAACAAGGGATAGACGACCGTAAGAGCGGCAAATGGAGTGAACCCTCCCGCCCTCCCCGCAACGCAAACCTTTTGTCACTCAAAACAGAAAACATGAGCTCGGAAACTCAACTCGGGGGGCATATCTGGACCGCTACCTCATTTTATGTGGCCCGCGAAAGCAAATTAAGCATGTCAAGTTCCACGATGCTTGCTAAAGTCTGAACCAAAGTTTTTAAATTGTCATATATAATCCACAATAACAGTCATTATTCTTGATTTCTGATTTTAAAACTAGTTACTCATCAATTTGTTGTGTGCTGTGTATGTAATATGTGGAGGTGATTAAACATTTACAGTATATGGTTTCCCAAAATTCATAACGGCCCTCCAAGTCAAACCGTAAATACAATGTGGCCCGCGACAAAAATTAGTTTGACACCCCTGCCCTCGAAGACAATTTCTATCACCCCCAGGTTTTTGATTTCTTTTAATCAACACCTCACTGAGCAAAGATTCGCCAGCGTTGTCTGCTTCGCTAATCACGGTGACATTAGCATATTAGCAAATCAACCGGCGTGACAAAGTGAATCCTTCTGTACCTGTGGTAAAACACTGGATGTAAAACTCAAATGTGTGATTTGTTTCACATCCCCAACACCGAGATACACACACACACACACACACCATTGCTCCCCTGCGGGGTGTATTGGATTGCTATCAGTCCCTGAGAAAGCGGCTTACATAACCACGCTGCCAGCAGCACCATCCCACGTCGGCCTCTATATTAGATGATAACATGGCTTTTTGACAATGGTGCTTCTCACTTGCAGTTTATGAGGGCGAGGACACTCATGAGCTTGCGCGCGAGAGAGTAAATGAGGCTATTTTTCCAGTAAAATATGTGAAAATCGATGTCGTGGAATGAAGATAAATGACGGTGGAAATTGTTTAGTCAATGTTCGTGAAACGTTGGTAAAGCAGCATGTTACATATTTGCGCTGATTGGGTTCAGCAGTTGGCATTGTTGAGCATGAAAGCCAATTGTGATGCAATTAACAAAGCCAGAGTACAAAAGTTCCTTTTTTTGTTGTTTTTTTTTTCTTCTTGCAAGAAGAAAAGCGTACTTCATTAACGCTTCATCGCAAAGAGCGATCCTCCAAGCGCAGTTAGAGCAGCGTACACGGGAGTAAGATTATAAGACTGAGTGGCGAGATTCGATAAAGAAGGGCGAGTCCTATTTCGCCGTTCTATAGTACCACATGATCAAAGGGGCAAATGCTGTTTTAATTCCAAGAATCATATCTCATCTCTCGTGCACGAGCTTATTCTAGAGAATTGTGCTGGAGGACAGAGGGAAAAAAAAGAGGATGAAGAACTAAAATCAAATGGCAACTGCAACAGTATAGTGTAGTTTACACAAGATTCGAAACAATGTTTTTCCAACTAACCATGGCCACGGTGGGATTTATTTTCAATCCTGTACTTTCATCGCTTAGACCAGCCCACTTATTTTTTTTTTAACCCTTATTAGTGTATCACTATAAAATAGCTTACCATCAAAGATGGGCATTCGAGCAATACTGACGGAAAGTCTGTAGATTATTGTCCGGCACTGGAATTGTCACAAAGTGGGTCGAGACCGAACGGACCTTCTTGAAACGTCACTGAGGGACTCCCGATTTGCTGATGACCGATGGAAACGCGCGCTACATATCTGACGTGTTTGTTGGCGGGGGGGTATGCACGGGATTTGCTTCGAGCGGACTGCTTTGACTGTTGACATAAATGCGTCACGTGAGGGCCAGCGGCAGGCTTGACCACCCACGCGGAGGCCTCATCATCATTTATTTCTTTATCACTTAAGGCCGTCAACCATCCAATTCGGCATGCTATTGACAATCATTTTTAAACAGTGGCAATTCAATGAATCACTTCTACATTCAAATTGTCAGCATCATATAAAACCCAAACAGACAATGCTAAAGCTGTTTTTCATTCTTCGTGTCCCAATTGAAAAAAAATAATAATAATAATAATAATTCAATGGCTCTTAATAGTAAACGCCAAAATTAAACACCCTTAACTTTGACGAAGGGTCCACCAACATGTTGAGCGAGTTTACCGCTTCACATAAAAACGACATACAGGTCACTTTCTGGCGGTAATTTTTTTTTCTTTTATTATTATGGCGTACTCTCATCTATCGAGCACACCGAGCAGCCGAAATTGGTCTCTGTGCATCACTTGAACCGTTTTCTCAGTTTTAAAGCATGAAGAATAGAGAGGCTCTGTCGGAACGGCCATATTAACTTTGCTGGCCGTGAGACCTTCTGAAAGTCGATTAAAAATTACTTCAGCGTCAAGCTAAAAATGAGTCATTAGGAAAGTCAGAGAAACACGCCTCCGTTTTTTTTTTTTTTTTTTTTCCCCGACACACCAGCACCACCAGGTGCTTGCGTGCATCCAGGGCTGCTCAGCCACGGTCTGAGGAGTCCCGTTTTATTTATTCATTCCTTTTTAAGAATAAAAATGTGAAAAATGCCAGCAGAGAGTGTTGTTTTTCCCCAACCTTCATTCGTTGCACATGTAATATTTGAGTTGAATTGAATTGTGATGCCCAGTCATTAACCTTCTTAACTTCACTGTGGGAACTTTCTCTCCACTACATATTTGGAATGGAAAATTTGATGTTTCACAACTTTTATGATCGTTTGTGTCATTTTTTTTCTTGCATTTTTTTTTTTTAAAGGTGTCATTGTATTGATTAACTCCTTCCGATCTGAAGGTAGCATCCCTGCGTTTTCTCTGTTCTGCAGTCATCTCAACTAAGCAGACATGCAATGTACAATTCGGATAAAAACACAGTGTGGATGCCAGTTCCCTAAAAACGACTGCTTCGACTTCAAAATCGCGATTCCAAATGCTGTCAGAAAAACGGGAACTGATGATAATTTCGGAAATAATGCCGCAGGATTCTTCACTGCCCCTCAATGCAAATGTGTGCTCATTTTAATTTGATCCAACTCAAATGAAAATGAACAGTGCTTGTGTTGTTGCCGCAGCAACCATGGATCATCTACTAGCCATCTTCATATTTTTTTTAAAGCCTTCCATCCATTCATTCACTTTTTATCCCGCGTGTACTCATTAGGGTTGTGTTTGAGCTGGAGTCGATCGCAGCTATTTCTTTCGCGATCGCTGTTTTCTGTTATGTTTACATCTGTCATTTTCTTTGTATTGAACATATTGTCTTGAAAGTAAATTACACGTTCAAAACTGTGAGAGGGGGGGAACCGAGGAATAAAACAAACAATTGTTCCTTGCTGCCACGGTTAAGTTCTTTATGTCCAATTAAATTAATTTTTATCAGACCCCGCAGGGGCTCCAGTGGAAGACATTCCATAGCCCCGTTAATTCAAAACTCATTAATAATGGAGCCATAACAATAAGGAGACCGTGTGGGTGGACTGCTTTCATGCTGAAATAGGAGGGAGAGAACTGCAGGTTTTCAGTCAACTGTCAGTCATTGGCAAAGATAACGCTTTCTTTAAATGCACATAGGGGAAAGAAGACCGCAGTTTTCAATTTAATTATCATTTTGCAAGAGTCTAACAAAGGAAACGTATATACGTAGTGTCATATATGGTGTGGGGGGCGGGGGGCGGCGCTTCATGAAATCGAAATGCGTTTCAACACAAATCAGAGATTTGATTGAATGAGGAATAAAAAGTTATTTGCTTAAAGATCAACTATTCTTTTCTGACCTTTCCACTCACTTTTCCTACGATGTTTCGACTTTCCATTTACTGTTTCCAGGTGTATACATTTGAAAGGAGGGTTATGTTGCTATGAATGGGGGTGGGGGGGCGGGGGGGGGACATCCGTGGCAGGTAATTAATTCTTGACTGCCATTATATCCTGCGCTCAACATCAGCATTAAAAGGAGTGTCGACATCGGCACAAAAGCTGACATGACTTGATGAGGTGTGCACAATTTGCGATACGTTTTGCGACGAGCGCGAGACAAATCCGCATATTGATTTCGACGCACTCCCGCAACTATTGATATGTCAGTTATTATGTGAAAACCAGCAGAGCGTATCCGAGCGGCGCGGAAAGCCCACGGACCGGATTTTCTGTTGTGGTTTAATGGCTTTTGGCACCGTGCGTCATGACTCGCGGTGACGAGCTAATGAAGTCATTCAGATTTAGCGAGCAGCCACGGGGCTTGCGGTATGGCTTTATTAACAATTCACAAAAGCGCCACCGGTCGCATCAGCGGCAACGGTGATTAATTTTGCGCCCTGGCAGATCAGGCTGGGGGCGGCTTGAGGGCGTGTGAACGTGATGAACCTTTCGCGGACCATATGTAGGCATTTAAATATATTTAAATATCTATACCGTCTCGCTGAACGGTAGCCCAATGCATTTCGCCACCGGTCTATGTGTTTGAGATTAAGTTTGATTACTGCTGATGCTAGTCATTCTCAGAAAAAAAACCCATTGAGCCGGCTCAAATTTGGGTATAAAAGGTTAATCCACTTTGAAATTGCCCGTTTCAAAATGGTAAAATGTCGGCGGCTCACTGGAATTTTAAGTGTCTGCATGAAAGAAATGTGAGCAGTGGATGTACGAAGCATCTATGGGCTGAATGATGAGCGGTTGCGCTGAAACGAAAAAAAAAAAGCATATTATATACTATAAAAGAAACAAAACACATAATATACCGTATTTTCCGGATTCTAAATCACTCCGGGGTATAAACCACATCACCCATAAAGTGCATAAAAGATCAAAAAATTATATTGCGACGATTCCGCTCTATAAACATAAGTCGCACTGGAGTATACGTCACATTTGGGGCGGGTTATTTGATAAAATGCAACACCAAGAACAGACATGTCATCTTGAAAGGCAATTTAAAATAAAAAATCAAAGAGAGAACTACAGCCGTAGATATGAACAGCTAGCTACAACATGCTCCTTTAGCGCTTCCTGCCGATATGGCAACGTTAAGCAGATGTCCATGCATTCCACCTTTTGATCAAACGGTACAGAGAGGCTTTTGGAGTGGACTGGACATTAATTGATAGCCCTTAAGTCCGTTGGTTCCGTGTCCCTTAAATTGAGCTTCTACTGGATTTATTTATACCTGTTCTAGTGCTTTTTAAAGAATTACAATTTACTAACAGGATGCTCTATCACACAGGTGTCAATCTTTGGTCCTTGAGGGCCACTATCCTGCATGTTTTAGATCACGGGTGCCCATTGTGTCGTTCACGATTGACCAGTAGCTCCAAAAGGAGGTTCCGGGTCAATCGCATGGGATGAACTGAATAATTACCAGCCAGACAAGTTTTATGCTATTGATATAGTTGCCGTGGACAGGTGGGCCAGTGGTTAGTGTGTCGATCTCAAAGTGCATAGGTTCAATTCCAGCTACGGCCTCCCTGTGTGGAGTTTGCATGTTCTCCCGGGGCCTGCATGGGTTTTCTCCGGGTACTCCGGTTTCCTCCCACGTTCTGAAATCATGCATGGCAGACTGATTAAACACCTAAATTGTCCCTAGGTGTGAGTGTGAGCGTGGATGGTTGTTCGTCTCTGTGTGCCCTGCGATTTGCTCGCCACCGGTTCAGGGTGTCCCCTGCCTACTGCCCGAAGACAGCTGGGATGGGCTCCAGCACCCCCCGCGACCCTTGTGAGGATAAGCGGATTGGAAAATGGATGGATGGATGCAGCTGCCTGTTAATGGGTGGGAATGAGTTCAAATCCATTGTGGAATGAGTCACTTGAATGACATGGGTAGCATACGCTTGGCGGTTTCCCCGGCGCTGGAGAACGCCTTGCGGCATGGAGGAGCCACCCACCCACACACCAGCGCAAGGCCGGGTGCTCTGCGATAGCGTGGCCACGGCTGCCGGTTGGTGCGGCGGTGGGGGCGGGAACCGGGACGTCCGGCTGACCAGTGCGTCACGCCGCTTAGTCTGCCCGGGGAGATCAACATTAAGTCCAAGTACCCTTCTATCATGACTGATGTTTACTGGGAGGTGTGCATACGGTTCACTCTCCACAGTTCGCCCCCGTGGCGGATTCCATTCAGCCCAAGTTGTCGGAGTCAAGGAAGGATAGAAAATGTGGGTTCCTGCAGTTCCGCATGGTCCACTAGTGTCTATTCTACCCGTAAAGAATTCTCATCATCTTTTTAAATAAATAAATAAAGTCGGCAGATCACATTTGACAGCATCCGAATACCAGGGAATTCCTCCTACATCGACGTCTCAAAAGATGAGTTAGCCCGCATTGAACACCTACTCGCAGTTTTTCCTTGCAGAAGCGACAAATCAAACGTTTTTTTTTTTTTTTTTTTTAATCCTCCCCCCCAAACAGTTTTCTGCTGGTGCGTAAGAGACTCACAGATTCATATCATGTCGGGTAACAAATTGAAAGATGAGTCAAGTGGAAAATAACTGCTGTAGTATATTGTAACTCCGTCTAAACCAGTGAAGCATGTTTTTTTTTTTTTTGTAATTATGCACCGGAGCCATGCTTGAATTGTTCTCCCGGGAGAAACGACTTGAAACGCACAACACGTCCACGTCAATAGATGAAATACAATCGATGTTTATGGGTGTGCTTAATTATTACATTCTGCGGTTCCCCGGCCAACATGTTCCCACTGACTCTTACATAGCGTCATATTTCAAATTGGCATGCATTTCAGTCAAATGAAAGCGAGGCAGTTTGATAGATTGAGACTGTGTCGAGATGATGCATTTCCCCCGCGATTGCTTTCATAGCCATTTCTCACGGCACGGGGGTGATTAGTTAGGCCGGTGGCTGACAACCTCTGCTCGTATCTGTGTGACGCAGTCATCTCATAGGAGGTTTCCCGTTACCAGCCGTAACGCCGATCTCTCATTGCTGGGCTCAATCAATGAGCCAAAATAATGGATTAGGCACATTCCTATCAATCAGGCCTATGAGCGGCACGCAGCCTTGAAGGACGGACGGCAACGGAGCTATTTATGACGGAGGGCGGAGGACTTTGTGAAATATCCCTCCGATTTTGTCCCCTTGGGTGTCCCTGTGGCAAATCTGAAGGGTATTTCGGGAGAGACGCCCGCGCCAACCTTGAGCGGCACTTCCCGCAAGGAGACGAGAGTAGGGTGGTCTTTTCAAGCACATAAACTTGGATCTACGCAGGGGGGATGAGTAATTAATGCGATCCAAAGAGCTTTCTCCTAATGGAGTACATGCAGTACATTTTAACACCCGTCATAGTGATTTTTTTTTTCTTCCCTCCCAGAACCTTGAAAGCATGTCTTTCAACCAAAGATCGATGTTATGTTATTCAGTTCTGTTCTTAAAAGATCATAAAATCTATACATTTTTCTCCTTGACGTGATCGTGACGCAAACCTGCGTACGGGGTTATTTTATTTTATTTTTTTTTGTTTTGCACATTGATTCATTACTCATGGAAGGCAATGAAATTTAGAAGAAAAAAATACCTAGCACTGATGGCTTGGGTTTTTTTCACCCATTTAAGAAAATATGAAATACAACTAAAAATAAATAAATAAATAATTTGGTACATTTGTCCCATTTCGTATTGTTTTGTGCAACAAATCTTGTTAAAGCCTTTCAGCCCTCCTGGTTTCAGCACTAATTTGCATATATATATATATATTTTTTTTTTTTTAGCCAACTCATTTTTCTTTGATACATTTTGGCCCTGATTAAAAAAAATTAAAAACAATAATATAAAATCTATAAATGTGTCAAAACAACAATGACAATTTGTAGCTTATAATTGATGAGCCACACTCCCTCCTTGTCTGACTTGAGAAGAAATTTGCCCTTGAAATCTGCATTTTTGATTTGAATCGATCGAGGAATTTTCAGACTCACTTTCATGCACTGCGCTTTCACCTGCTTCATTATTTTTGTCCAAACAAGCAGCCTTGACTCTGACACACAGATTATAGGATTAATCAAGTCAAGTCAAATCAACATGGCCCATGACTTTAGAATTCACCATCAAGTTAAATTCCCATCAGACATTCTTCAGCCTTTTACTTACTCATGACTATTAAATGCAGCCATCTCGTTACCTCCGCATCCCGCGTCCGAGACGCATAATTTTCCCGCCAGACGCACAGTTTCAAATAATGTGCGTTTTTGGGACGCAAGGAAATTTCCTTCAATTACGGTAAACTCGTAAAAAATACAATCCGGTAAATCTTTTTTTCCAGCAACGATCAGAGTTTGAAAATCGCCGCCATTGTTGTTTTGATCTCGCGTCAAGTAATCTCGTGTGACGAGATTTCCGTTCTTGCGAGACGAGATTGGCCAGATCACCCCGTGGAAAGCAGACGATTGCCAAGTCGCGTAACGTTAAAACGTTGCGAATAATTGTTGCGAAAGTTTATTGCGGAGATATCACATAGGAAGCAGTTGAATTTGGATATTTTTTTGCGATAATAATCTTGTATGACTGAATTGTTTCAATTTTTTCAGCATTTATTTCTAAGAAACAAACCTATAATCAATGTAAATTATTGTTGTTTGTGTTATTATCATATGCAATTGAATAAGTAGACCATTTCAGAATTCGAAATGTTGGCACTCTCTAAATGCATAATGGGACTCATACTTTTCTGATCAGCGAGTCCCTGGGACTCGCAGGGCTCAAACTGTAAAATTATCACTGTAAATGTTGACCTTTGGAAAAATACTTAATACGAAAAATCCGTATCACGTGTGTATTTAGCATTTTTGAAAACAGTATTGATATGGAAGTGCAGAATCTTATCAGAGAGAACCGAGGAACACTAAGAAACAAGGAGAGCAAGGGGGGTAATCGCATCTTCTCAATTAGTGTTCTAAAAATATAAAAGGATGGGTTATTACATTTGATCGGATCATTAGTTAGCTCAGTCACAAAGCCCGAAGAAATAGGCCATGCCCTTGCTTGGCGCCTTTTGCTCTCGTGGTTAAACAAACACAGAAGAGAGGTTAAATAAACACAAAAGAGAGAACCGGCAGAATTGTGATGTCTTTCACATGACCCTGCATGATGAACCGTTTAAACCTGCTCTCGATGTGTCACGATAAGACATTTTGTGTTTTTTTTTTAAAGATCAGTTCTTTGGGCTGTTTATTAAAGCATGGCAGCGATCAAGCCAAAGGGATTTCCCATGGGCGCGCATAAACTGTATGCGTGCATCAGCACGAAAGCCAGATCGCAAGATGAGGGAGGCATTCTAACCGAGTGAACCCCAACGTATCGTTTAGCCATCCATCCATCCAGCCAGCAGAAATTACCCCTCCCCTCGCCTTCCGTCATGATCTGTGATTTTGTTTGTTTTACTCATCAACAGATGATTTTTTTGCAGTTTTTCAAGAGTTTTGCGTTGCTGCATGCTTGTGATGTCTCATCAGCACTGCTTCCATTTTTGTCGACCAAAAGACTCCCTCCAACCTTTCGGGTCATGTCAACGTGTGCCTCGTTATCTCGCTGTGTGTATCTAGTGCCTCGTTTTCTTTCACTCAAGGTCAGTTCATTGTCACTGTCACGTTCTCACGAGTTTGATTTTGGAACATTTTGGTATTTAATATTAGTCCTGCTGCCCTTGTGTTCATAAATACCTGTCTGGAGTATACTGTGCACGCCTGCAATGCTTTCAATGCTTCCCTGCGGTTTGGTGCACCATTCCCTCCACAGCACTACAACGAAACCCTGAATCGTGATACCCACTGTTGTTTCACAGCAAAATTCAGAAGAGCTTGTTCACGTATGGCGGCTCACAAAAAAATTTACATGGTGGTGTTATTTCACGCTTGACGGGTTGGCAGGTGCTTCAGAGATCCAGTCATTTCGACGCAAGTGCTTGCAAAGTCGAATTTTCCCCTTTTAAACCTCGAGAAATTGTAAGGACAAAAGATACATATTCCTCAGTGCCATGCACACACGTTTTCACACTGAATTTGTGTAAAATAATTCTTTGGAATATTTATAATGACAAACCAAAATCAGATCTGGGCAAGGTACACTGCACCGCCAGACACATCCGGTATCACGACAGACATGTTCAATGACCACTGACACTCAAGTGGATTATCGATGTTTTTTTTTTTTAATTATTATTTTTTTATCTAACAATGTATAATCTTACGTTATATTATTAATTCTTATCATTTTATGTTTGAGCATCGTATTCGTTCATGTTAAGATTACCTAAATTACATTCTGTTGTTTAATATTGCTACGACATGTTTTGATGTTGATAGCTTCTGATTGGCTGTTGAAGTTAGAGAAAGCAGGAAGTGATTTAGTTACCGAGTGAGTGCGTTCTCCATCGTACTGTGGTGCGGACGCCCTTTCACTAAAGCTGCGTTCAAACGGAATCCATCTCTCCTTTTGCCGTTTGGTAAAGTAGAGCTAGTCATTCAAAAATAACGAACCCCTCAATTTACAAATGCAACAGAAGTCATATTCCGTCCCGGACAACTATCACAGTGAATTCCTGGTAGCTGTGCGTTCGACCAAAAATTTTTCTCGATTTTTGTTCGTAGAAAAATAAATAAATGTACGAGCGTGATCGTACAGGAACTGTAGACAGCAAGAGGGGGAAAAAAACCCATTCACTCTAATTTACGAGGTGTCATTGAACACATCACACACGCAAACATGGACGACCTTGCGTGTTCGCACGATAATACCAACTTTGTACAGCAAAACTGAAAAACAAACATTACCTGCAACACAGTATAGTATAGCAAGCGGAAAGGTGAAGCCGACTATCTGCGCAATAAACGTTTACTAATTAACTCAACATACAAAACGTTTTTGACGTCAAAACGTCACTTCCGTAACGACACAGAATACAATATGGGCTCAGAACAACTAGCGGAATTATTTGAACACATTACATGACTATGTCAGAAAAACCAAATGATATATTAATGTAAAACTGTAAATTGTTCCAGACGACAAACAGTGGGAAGCTACGACAGGAAGCAGGTGCCACACTGTGCGCTGTTGCGTCACCTCCATCATAATTTAATAAACTCTATGCATCACTCCGTTCCAAATGCTTGTTGTTTCTGTCGCCAAAACACACCCAAGCAATGTACATCGTGTACTGAATGCAGTGAATGATCGTGGGTAGGGCAACCTCCGATATTACCCGCACTCTCTCTTTATGGCAACCCGCTTCTTCCTTGGCAATCTCACAATGTTTTTCGGATTTCATCAAAGTGGTCCAGGGGTTTAGATAACCGAGATAGTCTCCACTTGTAACCCTAAAGAGGAGAAGCGGGATACAAACTGAATGGACGTTTAATTGTCAATACCCACATACTATGTCAACTAAGCGGCAACTCAATAAAAGTAAACGAGTGACTGCTAAAGTAAATTAAAGGCATTAAATTCATATTGAGCACAAGTGAGGTTATAGCGGCATGGCCCTCAAAAACTGTTCCCGTTTCTTATATGCGCCTTTTGGAAAATGAATCGCCCACCTCTGCCCTACGTCCCGAAGCCAAGTTAACAAGATACTTGCAAATAATACAAACACTTTTAAATTGTAAAAGCAGCAAATTAGTCTTAAAATTAGGAAAATTGCTCTCTTCTCACCCAAAATCGAACACCAAGCCCAAAAAGCCGTGCATGCGAATATGCAAACAACTTCCTTGCAAGGTTAATGAGTGAGCCAAAAGGCCTGACTGAAGCCAATGAGTTGCCAGCACTGCAGATATCCCCCCTCTTGAAACATGTTCCATTTACCAAATATATTTCCTAGGAGGCAATGCTGAAACTGCAAAGCTAATTCCTTTTTTGTTACATTTAATATCTTCTTATTTGCTGTGTCTGCCACACAGTCCACTGCGGTGAAGGCAGAGTTACAAGGGAACAATTGAAGTCTGATTGACTCTGGATCAAAATCTTGCTTACTTCTCCATGGAGATTTTTCGTCAAATGATCCAAATGAAGTTAAAGTCAGTAAATATTTGCCCGGACGCACTTTTAACGTGAAATTGTTCATGCTTGAAAGGCAACGTCTTTTCACTTATAGTACATTATGGTGGCCCTGGTTACCGCTAGCCAGATAACCCGTATCGCGCTTTGCTCAATACTGAAAGATGCTTAGCACATGTGCGCACGCACACATACACACAAAGACACAAACGTTGTCCCAGCCATCGAGCGTCTGCCCAGGTTCCACCTTCAGCAACGGCAAGAAAGCGAAATAAATTCCCTTCCCTTCCTTGCAAGTTACCACACAACACGCCATTGTTCCATTCTCCAGGGCTACCGCGAACCGGATAATGACCGCAATATCCCACAATTGCCCGATTGTGAAAGAGCCGTGTTGCATTGTGGGATGGGTGGTGATCATCATCCGTGTTATCAGTGTTAAAGAGGACACATTAGGGGATATTGACTTGTGTTTGTCAATAAAAGGGTGGATCTCTGCAGTGCCTGCCCGCACGTCAAGTCTGCCAATTTCTGAAAAATTTAGAAATAAATGAGCTGGTTTAAATTTCGGCAAATTATGACATCACAGTTTTGGGTGATTTGTATCAGAACAGCCCTGATTCTCGTGTGATTGGGCAGCAAGTCTGCTGCACATGCGATTTGCTGTCTGGATGCGGGAGGGTAAAAAAATGCACTTGGGGCGTCTCACCAGAATTCTCCAAGAACATGATACATTTGTTACTCATTGCTTTTTTGGGAAAAATAGTTGCAAGTGAAGTGGGAAATGACACGCAATAAACTATGTGGAAATGTGTCGCTAAATTAGCAATTTGACCTCAGACGTGACAAAAGTCGTCCTTGAGCATTGCATTTGAAAATGCAAAATAATCGGGATATTAAGCGTGCGATCTATATTTTTTCTACTTTTGTGTATTTTAATGTATGAATATCATAAACCTTTTATTAAGACACCCGGGCGCTACGGTTTTTACAATGTGAAAAAAATCTCATCATATCAAATACGGAGTGAATGAAACCGATGGCAAGAACAGTTTTACTCGGGGCCAAGTTTTTTGTTTTTATTTTGTCAGTTATTCTTTAAAAATCAATATTGCATCAGTCTTCTGAAACAGCTTGACTATTAAAAGTTACCAACTATTAACCAGTGACATATTCTCATGTCGCTTTTTTTTTTTTTTTTTTTATAAACGTATCATTCGACATCCCCGTCCTATTTTCAGTGAGGATAAAAAATGGTTACGACGCAATTAAAAAAAAAAAGGATTTATTTGCTTCGCCGATGTACCATCAATCTAGATATTGAAGTACATTACACCATATAGTATGTTTAAATAATAAATAGTACATCATTCCATAAAACAAGGCTATCAGAATTCCGCTCTGTGATAGTCCTGAGCGATAAGGGTGATATTAGTTGCACGTGGAGATCCCCGCCGAGGACATAAAGACAAGCCTCCATTTTACGCTTCCCTTGATGGACCGCTAAAGAGTTCCGCACTGTTTAGACAGAACCCGAGGCAATATTGATGACGCCGGCCAGGCTGGCAGAGACTGCCTCGAGCAGACAGATCAATGCCACATCCCGAGAATAAAGAGACTGAACTGGATGATTCACATTCACATTGTGTGCTTGAAAATGACTAAAGCGGTGCATAGTAGGCTGTGATATAAAGTGCGAGCGGAGCCCACCGTCGGGAAAGAGCATCTCTGATGATATCCGATACTAGAGAATGCATGTTAAAGCATTTTATGTGGCGATTGTGTTTCCAACAATAATTCACATGGTTGTCATGTACTTGTTGTGACCTGAAGGCTTTGCTATAATATGCATGGGGGGCGGGGGCTGTGCTGTAGTTGGTGATGACGCTATCGAACGAAACACAACGGCGATGGAATCCCGGATGAAACTGACATTTCGATACCCTTTGTCAGCATATAAAATGTGCTACAATGTGCTGTAAACACATACCAAGAAAAAAAAAATGCTTAGTTTGTGTTGCATTCCAAAATCTCATCTTGAAACCCCACCTTTTTTTTTTTTTTTTAAATGTGTGTGTCCTCCAAAAAACACAGTTGTCATGTAAACAAGTGGGTTCAGCAAAAGTTTTGAATCTATTTTCAAAATGTATTCATGGAAAAGTATATCAGGCTCCTAATTAATTTGCCTAGCCGAAGGGGTAGTTCTCCTCTCTCGGGCTGCACTTAGCAAAATATCTTGCTTGCCATCATTCACACCCAAACGGAATAAAAATACTTTTAGCCGCGAATCAGTTTGCTGTCCATGCTGCTGCACTGAAAGAAAAAAAAAAGTTGCAGAGCCTCTCATATTGGATGGAAAAGTACTCATTCTGTGACAATGTAAGAATGCTTTTCAGACCAGGAAAGTAGGGCATTTTCAGAAGAGTGGGGCATCTAATATATGTATGTCTACTTTTTTTTTTTTACTGTACATATGTACACTTGTATCCTATAGCTGAAGCTCCTTTGTACAATTCATACTGACAGTCGCATTGCATTGCAGTATAACTTGAGAAACATCTCAAAAGTGTCTTTCCCGGGGGAATGCATGTACTTGCAACAAAATAGATCTGACAGTAAACAAAACCTTTAAATATAGAGCCAGAGACTGAACTTGAATCTGCAGTCTCATTTTTTTTTTCTCGATGTGGTTTACCGTTCTTTCAATTCTACTATACAGGCATGTGGGACTTCTCCGAGATGGATCTTGCGCTTTCTTCGGCTCTTCCTTAGGGATCTAAGGGCCCCCCCCCTTCTACCGTCACATCTGTCACCCTCGGCATGTTAGTTGGGGGCTTTCTCTCCATCGCGTTCTCCCCCGGCTTCTGTCACCAACCGCTGTCCGTCTCAGCTGAGCCCACCCCCTTGTGTTCCCCATGGTGGCTTCTCGCTCTGCAGTGCTGCACTGTGCCAAACTTGAGGTAATTAAGACATAGAAACTGTTCCACTGAGCTGGGAAGAACAATAAAAGCTCCTGTCTGTCAGCAGTGGCAGCATGCGGCCAATTTGGCCTGTTTTGAAAGTTCTTTAATAAATATGTAACAATTATTTTGTGCATATCCCCTACTAATGACTTGTGAAACTTCAGGGTGGGGGAGAAGAAAAGTTTCATGAAAACAATTGTCTTCATTCTGTTCCCAAAACTTCAACTACAGGTGCTCTGCAAACGCCAGCCTTTCAAAGTTTGTAAATGTGCCCTTACATTTCAAACTTGACGTTAACCTGACAAAATTACATCACGACGAAATGATGATGTCCGAAATAATGCCCACTCCACTCAATTGAATAAAACCAGTCAAAGAATTGGTTTCTTTTCCCAACCCAAGCATATGCATGATAGCATCCCTCGTTTCTCTTACTGACAGTACAGGAAGGTTTAGCTCTTTGAATTATGCCGTAATAGCGCATGGAGCAAAATTTGACTTGAACTTATTTATATGTTGACAATGTCCCAGACTACACTAAACCAATGCGTTCTATGGGCACGTATTGAATATAGTATTAAAAGCTAACTGGAACATGCTAAAGTGCGAACATGCTAACAGCTAACAATCTAAACTTCCAGAGTACATCTTAAACATGTACACAGTACATGTTTAAGTTTGTTTCTGAATGTAATGTTGAAGTACTTTGTGAATTATAAATGTTTGTTCATTTATTTGATGTAGAAATAATTATTTAAAAATGTGTAAAATAAGGAATCCCTATTTTTTGTTCATTATAAAATGGCAAAATGCATTTCCGGTGATTCATTCTTTTGTTGTGATAAAGAGTGTAAACTTGGGCTTGAAAGAGAGTAGTTCAGGACTTCTTCTCCACATAATTTTTTTTTTTTTTTTTTGGGACTTCTTCTCCACATAAACGTTTTTGTTTTTTTTTAAGTAGAAAAATGTTAGGAATTGCTCATCCTTCATATTAAAATGTTAATAGCTACAGTATAGTTGAGAGCCTTTCACCTGGGTGTAATACTGTAGTTATCTCATACATAGGCCAGTTCCAGTTGATTTTTAATGAGGCTATTTGAGTGTCTCCCTTCCTGTGTTTTCACAACTGGAGCATCGTCCTTTCAGGCCTTTCCCTGCAGCGTACTAACGGTCTCCACTGCTGTGTAAAAGAATCCCTTCCGCCATCTGACATGCTCCCAGTCCAAACGGCTAATGGCCCCTTGGGAAGCGTCGTTATTTATCACTCTTGAAGGCACCTTTCAATTATACCTCGGCTTGCCCCATGGTCCGGAATTGTCGATGGAATACCTATAACCTCGATCAACGATATTTCAAGGGAGGAGAGTTCGCTGAACCTGTACTGGTAACAACGTGGAGGCAATTTGCAGCACAATTCATAACCAAGCCGGAGGTGCGCTGGGAGAAAGTGATTGAGTAAGTGACAGCAAAGAGGTGTCGACATGGCTGAGCATTCTTGCTCAGGGACTGGCTTCGGCAACCCAGCAAAGCTCCGCTCAGCACGCCAAGTCTTTCACATCCCACGAGAATTTCCAAATTGGACCCTAATGGTACGCCTGACAAGGTGTTGATCTCTCATTCCTCAAGCTTGTGCTGCCTGAACAACAGTGTGAAAATGGAAGCCCCGGGAAGCAGCCACCTGCTTTATTGACAGGCGCAGATAGACTCGGGATGTAGTTAAATATATTACGGTTTTAATAAAAAGACATTGGAAGGTTGAGTGGTACGGATTCAGTGAATTGGATTATAGAAACGATTCACCGAGAACAACAAACAAAAGGTTTCTCATCACAGTTTATCATCTGTAAATGTGGAATTAGCAAATAAATGGGTGCTTAGTAAAAAACTGCCCATTGTAAATTGGTAACGATTACAGATTACCACCGCAGAAGGAGTCATTTATCAGCTACTACCCCATAAAATTATCTTGACCGGAGATGAAACCAATATTAAACGGCCATTTTCCCCTTAAAAGACTCGCCACAACCACTTAGACCAAAAAAAAGCAAGGTGGGGGGAGTTCCGAACCCTTTTAATTTTTTATACAAGAACTAGATTAGGAGATAAATCCCAATCTACAGACGATTAATTTGAATCCCATCCCTCCCGTTCCTCATTATTTGCACAGTGCAATATGCAGTCATCAACCTTGCGCTCTGAATGACAAGTCCGCACTCCAAATTCGGCACGGAATGCACAATTATTTATACCCCGCGCAGAGAGAAGGCAATTTTCCCCATTTGTTTTCCCGCACAATGGCCCCTGGGTAATAGTCACGCAGCCGGTTGGGGGGAGGAGGACGGAGAAAAAGTGACCAAGTTATCTGCCTTTGCCAGTCTTCGTCTGAGCTTCTTCGCTTATGAATTATAGATTAGAGATGAGAGCGGGAGTTTGCCTCACAAGGAAGGTGGATAGAAAGCTGCTTGAGGTCAACTCGGCAGAGTCCAAGAACAGTTTTTTGCCAGTCCCTCGAAAAAAAGAAAAAAAAAACCCAACATTTACAGGGGCATCCTCAAAATACCTGCAGGACTGTTTCGAACAGATGATTTATCGCTCAAACCAGCAAGGACGCGGCTGTTTAATATACAGTTTGACTTTTCAAGATGATGAATAGCTTCGGTGAATAGATTCTCCTACATAGTACAATACAAAGGTTTTGACTTTCTTCTCGACAACACACGCAAGCTAACGTTTCCTTTTAGCTCGTTCCGATGTGGGGCTTTTTTCAGTGAGAATATTTTGGGCAGGGGCTAACTGGGACTAAACGAGATGCTAAAAGCGAGAGCTTTGCGGCTTTGGAGGTCGTGCGCGCATGGTCACGTTTGAATCTTTGAACAAATAAGATCTGCTGGTGATGATGGCAAATCAAGATTGCAGAGCCTTGAGGGAGCTCCGCGCCTCGCGTCACATTCAAATTTAGAAATTCACATGTGGGGAGATTAAAAAAAAAAATGTCAGGGTTGGAAAATGTGGAGCCAAATCCATTTCATTTTGGAGTGGGGTAGGCCTACTCAATTTTTCATTGGTCATAATTCTTTTCCAATGAATTGCTGGTGGGGTAAATGGGGTTGTGGATGTTTTATTTGCAGCTGAGATTTGCTCCTTTGGGGTGGGGGGGATGCTTGTTTCTGTTTACTCCGCGTTTAATAGGATGGCACAATTTCTTTATCCTGCGCTTCATTTAACTCTAAAGTTGAAAAGCTGTTGGAAGCTTTGACATCCTATATATTTCCATTAAACAGCTGCAGCTTCGCGCGAAAGTTTGTTGATGCTTCAGCATGGAATGGGTCCAAGAGTCGCCAGGCACGCAGCCTTTCTTCCAATTTATTAGTGTACAGAACCCCGCTGATCAAAGATGATTAATAACAAATCCAAATGTGGGGAATTAGCATGGAAAAAGTCCCCGCATTCCAGCCGATGCATAAAATAGCTGCACTTACTTTAATGAGAGAAGATAAAAGTTCCCATGCTGTGCGACGGGAAGCAACTTGATTGATGCTTCACATTAGGAGCTTTCCACAGGCCCCAAATGGGACGCCACAGCGCCCTTTTAAAGGATAGTCCCTCTCCCCGTGCCACGTATGCAAGGAGTTCTACCTCTTCTCTCGCCTTTATACAGGCAAACCTTGAAAGTAGAACACCTGTCGGTCATACGATTTGGAAATCAACCCATACTTCTTGGAAATGTAAACCTCCAAACTTGTGGAGCTATATATAAGGGTGCGATTTATACTCTCTTGCGATGTGTGAAATTCTGAACACATTACCGTATTGGCCCGAATATAAGACGGTGTTTTTTGCATTGAAATAAGACTGAAAAAGTGGGGGTCGTCTTATATTCGGGGTCTAGACATTATACCCATTCACGACGCTAGATGGCGCCAGATATCATTGAATCGAATGCTGAACTTGACTCCCCAGGCCAAAGGGAACCCCTGCCACGAAGAATAAAAGTAAAAATAGCGGTAGCACGAAGAAGAAAAATAAAAAACTAGGGGTAAGAAGGAAAAGAGAAGAAAATAATAGAAGAGATAACAGAAAATGGAGAAACGTAGTGACAATCTGGAGAAAAGTGGGTCGAAGATCAACCAGGTTAACCGGCAGCCGAGGAGAACTTATGATGTAATTTACATTTCAAAAACCAGAAGCCATTCATTTACAAATGTGATTGCACTTTAGTTTACATATTTAAATGTTAAATAACATGCTTTTTCTCTCAAATATATTGTTATAATCATTGTTTCAGATGTACTGTAATTATTTTCTGTATAAAAATTCATTTGGTGTTCAAAAAGTCTTTTTTCAAACTTGAGTCTTGAAAAAGAGGGGGTCGTCTTATAATCAGGGCCGTCTTATATTCGGGCCAATACGGTAATTCATTTCACATGTCATTTTCACATTAAACCACAAGAGGTCGCTCTAGGCCTGTGTTGAAAAATCGAAGAGTCTGACGTAAGTGACGGAGAAGAGAAAGCGCCCCATCTTCTACCTCCGGAGTTGTTTAAAAGTAACACCGAGGATGAAGATTTCATTAAATTTAGTGATTTGGAGTGACACTGATGAATTTGGTAAACTTGTATGGATGCTATAGTTATCGGAATAACTCTTAAGATGTTACGTGAACAGATCAGGCGCATTCTCCGTTCGGTGTTTATGCGTCATGTGATGTTAGCATATCGTACTTACTGACTTAGCTGGTTGTTCTCTATTTTGGTTTTTTGTTTGGGATTGCCTTTCAAGATGACATGTCGTCAAATAAATTTCCCCCAAAAATGCGACTTATATTTTTTTCTTCATTATGCATTTTATGGCTGATGCGATTTCTACTCCGTAGCGACTTATATCAAATCTGACCAAATCAGAGGTCACGCAGATCCCAAAATGGTCCAGAATATGACCGTGAGCTTCAACTGTGCCTGCTTTTCCCTCATTCAGTTCGCTTTCTAGCAATCAGATATTCTTGGCTGCGTTCCCATCTTCGTCCCTTTAGGAAAGGCCTCTTTGTCTTCCCTCCAGCGCGCGTCCCGACAAATAACTCCTTATTTCGAAGTGGCTGCTGCAGAAGGACAATGATAAGAGTGTTGTCTCCCAACTGTCATTTCCTCTGTCTTCCCACACATCTGACATCACTGTAATTGACTGGAGTGTGTCTGGAAGTGGTGTTGTTCCCTGGGATACCCAAGAGGCTTGTCAGGAATTGTGGGGTGACTTGTCATTCACTGACCTCCACGTTTGTGCTCCGTTAGCTTTTATAGAGAACGCTGCAAGGCCCGTGTTAATTTTGCAAGGCAGGGAAGTTGTCAAACTCGGTTCTTCGGCAAAAGGACGCCAAGGATTCCTTAATGAGCTGTGTGAATAAGGGTGAAGTGAAACGGCGAGTCTGTTGGGGTGCTTATGAAGGCCCATATAAACCGACTTGATAAGTGAACGGGCAGCATGCTTATCAAGGAAAAATTGCTGCTCCGATCCTTTTAACCTTCAGCTTAATTGTTGATCTATCTTGCATATTCAGCAGCCGGAGCTTCAGAGGCACAAGGACCAGAGAATCTCAAATTTTGCTTTTGTAAAAATTACCTTGATCTTTCGTCTCTGCTAATGAATGCCATGGCCCTGGTTCGCTCTCAGCGGGACCATTTTATTAGCATTTTCTTACTGGTTATTTCACAAAATGCAAAGCCAGCAAGTCACCCGGCCACCTCCTCCGAAGCCAGCCATCGATTTGTACGAGCGGTTACGATGTGCCCCGTTGTAACGTGCTGCCAATCAAAAACAGCCACTGAGCCAAGTGCGCAACCGACCTATGTTTCGGTTCTTAAAAGAGATTTTAGCATCCTTATGGCTCCCCCGATTTTTCAAACTGGTTGACGTTTGAGCAGTGCTAATTTTGCTCCTCCAACCACATAAAAGGAATCAGCAGGATATCAGACAGCGGCTTTTCAAAACATTTATGGATGTCAAAAACGCCTATGAAGGTCCTTTTAGTGTATCCTCTGGCTCATGACTTGTTACACACAAAAAAAAAAAAAAAAAATGTGAAAATACATTTTCGAAAAATCAAATCATGTTCGGAGGGCTTGCATTTTTTAAAAATTCAGTCGCGATTAAAAGGTGAACAGCAGAAACGATTTACAGTGCATCTGTCCGACATCCGGTTGCTAAGGGCTGTCGTGTTCAGCGAAAGGCCACCGGCAGCTCGTTGTTGAACATTTGAGCAGTTTAGAGAGACGAACTATTATCGACTATTTTTTTCTTCTTTCATCGCTGGATGCAACTGGAATGCTTGAGCCAGAGAAACAAACAAACAAATTACATTCATGTGTGACGTGATTAAAAGAAAGAATTCAATTATGTCAGCCGGCAGTGTCTGCTTGATAGCGCAAAATGTATTCAGTTTGAATGAGCCGCAAATTATTTGTTTTTTTTTCCCGGTTTGCGGTCCATTTTTGTGGTTTTCGGCTTCCTCATTAGTCTGCGGCGTTGATCACAAACACTTGACTTGCTGTGCAGAGGTACCTAGGCAGACGGCAACTGTTTCTTGATTAAGAAAACCCAAATAATCAAGTTTTTCACCAATATTGTCAACAAGAGGGGGTGACGAAAAAAGGCTAACAGTTATTACACATAGTTTTCGGAACAGCTGATCGCTAAGTTACGTTACGTTTGACGCATTCTTTTCTCTTGGGAGTTCTTTTAATCCACTGGTGTCAAACTCAAGGCCCGGGGGCCAGATGTGTCCCACCACATCGTTTTAAATGGCCCGCGAAAGCAAATCAAAGATGACAACTTCCGTGATACTTCCGAAAAATGTGTACCAAAATTTCAAATTTCCATCTGTAATCAATAAGTGACATATTTGTCAGCATTTTCTTGTTGCCAAACCCAAACGTCGGCCTTATCAAGACTATGAAGTGTGCGACGCGCCGAATGAAGGGCTCAATCGCTTTTATCTCGCGGCTTTTCAAGAGTGCAACAACTTGGCGCTGCTCCCCAATCAACGAGACAGACGCATGGAAAAACAAAAAGAATAAAAATGGCTACGTTCAACCAAATAACAGCTGGCAAACGGAATATTTAAACGCACATTTGCATGCCGGCTGTCGACCCGCTCCGCACTGTGTGTCCAAGGTAGAAACATTTGATCAATGGGGGCAGGCGAGTTGGAAACGAACAACATCCGTCATAAGAATTCTCTCTCCATCCATCTGCGCACACAGCTTTGCTCTCTTTAAACACTCTGCGGGGCAGGGAAATATGTGTGCAAATGTGACAGTGATTTACAGTGCCGAGTTTGCCGTTGTGACAGTGAGTGAATGCAAAAAGTGCGCCATACTTCCTCTGTGACAATAACAATTAATTTAATCCCGCTATTGGGCTTTAGTTTGCATATGTACCAAGCAGTGATGCGCGAGGGAGGTGGTGGGGGGGATTGGCAGTGCCGAAAAACAACAAAGCTATAAACCAAAGATTTGCATTTATGTCGTTTTCCCATAGCATTGGGTTGTTTTTTTGTTTTTTACTTCATGATTTTTTTTTGTTGGAAATGTTATTGTCAAAGTCTAACATGGATTTAAAAAAATGACATCATGGACATTCATGACATTTTTAGTTTTAAAATCATCCAAGGCTGAGGCCAAATTTAATTGAAAGCTGTATTTTACCATATTTGTATTTATATGTTTCACGTCAGTGTTTGTGACCAGTTCTAATGGCTTTGTTACAGGGGTTGTGAAGGCTCTATAGAAATAAAGCTGTATTGTATTGTATTGCCTTTAGCACACCACCATCTAGTGGATTCATAGCAAAACCGCAGCCAACCACTATTGTAGCTTCTATTCGATGCGCCTTTTAAAATAAGCCATTCATTGAAGGTGCGCCTTATAATCCGAAGCGCCCGATAGTGTAGAAAATACAATACTTGAATTGCCCCATCCTCCCCACACCACTCCCAGGATAAATCTCCTTTTGTAAAGTATGGAAAATTTGTGAGGTTAGATGTGGATCCAGGATTTCGGAGCATTTTCTGGAACTTTTCCCCTTCACAACATTTCATTTCTGGGGTGGATCATTCTTAAAGGAAGCACAGTAGACCAGTGGTGTGACGTATTACCTCACTAAGAAACCTGAAATTACCATAATTGTGCTGGCACACAGCCCAAATAGTCATAAATCCAAATAATCACGATCACATATTCTCATCATTTAATGGGTTGGACATGAGGAGTGAGATGGAAGAATTTGCGAGCCAGTTGGTGTATTATCTTTTTTTTTTTCTTGTATGACAGCTACAGTGGGGAGATAATATTTGCAGTTGGCTCCCAAGTGAATGTGACACTGAAAATCTCAACACAAAGTTATCTTGACAGAAGGGTTTTTCTCAACTTTGTGATTTTGGTTGGTGTTGGGCGGGAGGGTGGGGTGGGGGGAGGGGGTTTGAAGGCCTTTTGGAATTATCCTCATGACAGGAAGTGACACAATGCTGGCTAGCAACGCATTGAGCTGTAAATGCAAACAAAACCAAAGTTCAACGTCTTGTCACTTTGGGAAAACAGAAGCCTCCAGCACACGTCAAAAGCGACTTGACTAAAAACAAATAAAAAAAAATATATATATCCCTCCCCACCCCAACCCCCCCAAACCATGTCACACTACCCGGTAGCAGGTGGCTTTGAAAGGAGTCATGCAGCTAACATCTCTACAGGAGATTTATGACAGCAGCCATGAAATATCGCATTGCAGATCAAATGCAAACTACATGTTGGGTGTTGGTCGTCATTTCTGATTTTGCAGCAACATGTGCACTTTATGCTCCCAAGAATGTGAAATTTTGACCCAAAACTGGTTTCCTTTGAACCATTACATTTGACAACATTTCCATTATGTGTACACCCGTTGACAGCATTTCTGCACTCCAGTATATTGCATGTGTAAAAGTAGAACATCCCCCCCCCCACCAGACCGGTGGTTCTTTATCTGCTGCTTCGGTGAATCGGTCTCAGGGGTTCGACGCAGCCTCTGCCATGGAGGTTAAGACACACCCGAGTCAACATGTCAATTAGTTATGACACACTCACTGGCTGCAGATGATCACATGGCATTGCTTGTCCAATCAGGGAAATTTAGTTCGCTCAGTAGTCAATGTGTGACTGTTGTGATAGTAAGTTGTAAAATTTAAAAAAAAAAAAAAAAAAAAAAAATGTACTTATGTCTTGAAATTTTATTTTTTTCTGTTCTTAATAAATGCGTTTTTTTTTTTGTTTTGTTTTTTTTTGTACCTTGAGTTTGTAAAAAGTCATAATTTTGTTTTTCACTCATGAAGGGTTTGGTGAATGTGCATATGAACTGGTTGGGTTGGTTACCGCTAACAAGGTTAAGAACCACTGTTCTTGAGTATTTTGCAAATTCTGAATACTGTAGTATACCCCATCCAATCATCCATCTATTTTCGAATCCGCTTATCCTAACGACGGTTGGTCGCGGGTGTGCTGGCAGCTGCCTACGGACAGTGGGCGGGGGACACCCTGAACCGGTCATCATCTAATCGCAGGGCACACAGAGACGAACATTCACACTCTTTCACAACTAGGGACAATTTAGGATGTTCCATTAACTTGCTACACATGTTTTTGGAATGTGGGAGGAAACTGGAGTACCCGGAGAAAACCCACAGGCATGGGGTGAACATGCAAACACCACACAGGAAAGCAGGAATCGAACCCTGTACCTCTGCACTATGAGGCCGACGTGCTCACCATTGGACCACCAGGCCGCCCGTTATCCGCGATATTATATAATTTAAAGTAGTGAACGTAGCGGCACTCAATTTTTTTTTTTTTTTTTAGTATCCTGTGCTAGTTTTTTTTTGTATATCAGCGAGCACATATGAAGCATCCAGCTGTTATGATGCTTCAGAACACCCACTGACCTCACCTGTCCTCCCTGAGGGTAATCTAACCTCTCTCTCACACACACACACACACACACACACACACACACACACACACACACACACACACACACACACACACACACACTATGTATCACCCTGTATAATTTAAAAGACCAAATATGCATAAGCCAGACAAAGACATCCTGAATACAAAACCCAATTCTGTCTGTGTGGCAAATATAAACACTGTAATGTGCTAAAAAAATAAATAAATAAATAGAAATTTTAAAAAAAACGTACGAAGCAAAAGAGGTTTCTGTTTCTGTGGCGTTGACTGTGTGTTTGCTATTTGGCCTTTCCGGCTTTGTTACTTTCAGCAAGCAGGGGGGGGG
>NW_017805034.1:1215332-1218485 GCF_001891065.2 Hippocampus comes
CTCTCTCACACACACACACACACACACACACACACACACACACACACACACACACACACACACACACACACACACTATGTATCACCCTGTATAATTTAAAAGACCAAATATGCATAAGCCAGACAAAGACATCCTGAATACAAAACCCAATTCTGTCTGTGTGGCAAATATAAACACTGTAATGTGCTAAAAAAATAAATAAATAAATAGAAATTTTAAAAAAAACGTACGAAGCAAAAGAGGTTTCTGTTTCTGTGGCGTTGACTGTGTGTTTGCTATTTGGCCTTTCCGGCTTTGTTACTTTCGGGGGGGGACAAGCTGTGCAAACCTCTTCAAAAAATAATGAAGCTCCACTCTGATTGATATTCAACCTGACTGCTTACTTAGTGTTCACCTCATTCTGGCTTCATCTCTTACTGACTGCTCACATCAGCCCACATTGATAGGACAGGTGCATGATAGAATTCGTCCACCCAATCTGGATTTAAAAATAAAACAAAACAGAATGGAGAAGCCCAGCGACAAATCAAGTCATGTACAGACCATTTCGAAATCATCAAAGCTCAGCTAGAGAAAGGACTTGATTTTGATTCACAGTCACAGAGGGATGTTGAGATTTTCAAAAGCAAACTTTCAGAGAAGCTTGGTTAAACCGTTTCCCTTTTCCCAGCGTGGAATAAAAGTCAAAGAGACGCCAAAGTGAGAACAGCCTCTCATTGATTCAGGATTCAATCCGCAGTCATACCTGCCTTGATGCCCAAGCTGCCACTCAATGCTTGAACGTCCTTTACTGCATCGGGAGACGCCACGTTCACGAGATTTTTTTATTTATTTTTATTTATTTTTTTTTTTTTGTGAGACAGACAGGTGACCAGTAAAAATTCAAGTTGCATGAGATAAAAATGCTAAACAAGCGCCCCCGCGCTGACAGGTGCACAGAGATCTGCATTGGTGTTCTGCATACCGAGGGAAGAATTTGTTTCTAACATGATTCATGCAGCATCATTTTTTTGTTGTTGTTGCTTTTGTTTTTTGTGCGTGTTGTTATTATTCATCCCTGGTGGAGGGGATTGAGTATAAAGAAGAAAACCAGACTTTTTTTTTTTTCACCCAGCAATAGTATGAGAAGGAATTGATTTGATATCAAAAACCAGACTCTTCCCCCCCCCAGCAATAGTATGAGAAGGAATTGATTTGATATCAAAAGAGAGTTGGCCCTCAACGATTCATTTTTTTTGCTTCTTTCTTTTGTTATTTGGAAATCTATGCACAAGTTGCACATATTTTTTCATAGCACGACTGAAATAAATCAACTTTTTCATGATGTTCCGATTCTTTTTTTTTTTTTGACAGGCACATATAGATGGATGCATTGGCTGCGAACTGTGCAGTTCTGGATTGTTTATCCAACTGTGCTTTGGAAAGCAAAAAAAAAAAAAAAGGTACATATTTTTGACAAGTGTTCTCAAAGCGCCGACTTAACACATGCCCAAGTACATCACAATCACTCTTAAGATAATGAGCTTGATAACACTTGTAGTTACTGTGACCAGCGGTGACAGATTACATAATATACACAAAGTAAAGTACTAAAAAAGACACTTCTGGATACAAGAGGGAGGACAAGCAGGTGGTGACCTCAGGCATTTTTTTTTTTAAACTGAACGGTAAACTTTTCAAAAACACACTTTTTTTTAACACACTTTTTGTAAACATACCCTCAGTGCCGAGTTAGAATTAGAATCATATTTCATTTATTAGCGCTTCATATGTAAACTTCAAGTGACCTCTCTGACATCACTGTTTGCATTTCCTGCACATATTTAATGCCGTGTGTGTGTGTGTGTGTGTGTGTGTGTGTGTGTGTGTGTGTGTGTGTGCGTGCGTGGTTTTTTTTTTTAAATGATTTGTTTTGAGTTTTGATTGACCACATGAATTTGTAATCACTTTGGATATCTGATCCGTCCATTTACACTGCAGTCGCATCAGCAGTGGTCTGATTCATATCCGATTTATCAGAGGCATTTTTTTTTTCAACCAACACCAATCAGCCCCAATAAATCATTGACCCGTGTCACCAAACGTTTCCAAACAAACCTTAGAAAACAGGCTCAAGCAAAAGGACTGTTGCTTTGCGACGCCCCATGCGGTGACACACAGGGCATCTGATTTGTGGAACCGAAATGGATGGGAATAAATCAACGCGGAGCCAACAAGGCTGCATACTAATCAATGCATTACCCAAGGGATAACTGTGCTCCCTCACTAATGGCTCTGTGTGTGTGTGTGTGTGTGTGTGTGTGTGTGTGTGTGTGTGTGTGTGTGTGTGTGTTTGCTGAAAGGATGTCCTGCACTTCACGTCAGCCTCTCTCCCATCAGTTTGTATGGATTGCGTTCGCATTGTATTTAATTGCAAAACAGTGGCAGCAATTCGCAGGGATTATTCTGGATGGAAATTGAATCAGAGGACATTTCACCAACGTTACTGGCTCACCGTCGATTGCCTATGTGGACAGTCGCACTGGTCTCTTGTCATTCCATTCACTTTGTACGTACGTGCCTAGAGCATGGGAATTATTCTATGTTCGGTTTAACCCTTTCACGCACCCTGTAACCTGATAACATGATAAGCCGTCCACTATAGTGACCGCTGTGCCTGAAAGGGTGAACAAAGGATTGAAAGGCGAGGAAAAAAAAAAGGGTATTACCTTTCTGTGGACCTCGCCCCAATGTCACAAAACCAGAGGAGATGAAGTTGTGAAGGTCCGCGCCACCGCTATTCCGCACAACCTCCTTCCCGTAGTGACCTGTTTGGAAACAGAACCATTTCCAGGTCATTCATACCTTCAACATTCAATTTGATGATTTGCAGGAAGTGCTAGTCATTTGTTGTGTTGGAAGTATTACAGTTGGAATCATTTTGGAATGACAATGGCCCCGCCCCCGCTATCGGTGAGGGAGTGTGACCGGTCCAAATAGAGAAGAGCTGGGGAAGAAAATAATATTTAACCACCCCCGAAATCTTTAAAAAAATAACAATAATAAAAAAATAAACATTCAAGATACATTTTCCAATTAAAAATGAGGACAGAGCAAACCCCCGAAAATTATGAAAACATGTTTTAAAATGTTCTTTTTTTTTTTTTTTTTAAA
>NW_017805034.1:1218595-1257730 GCF_001891065.2 Hippocampus comes
TGATTTTAGAATCGATGATTCCATCGATTCATCGAATAAAACACTGGTCAACATATTTTGACAAACTTTTTTGAATCAGACATGTAAGTAAACTTTTCTCGATTATTTTTGGGCGCTGATTCCAAATCTACCCTTTTTTCTCTTGCACATCAGGTTTTAATATTATTATTATTATTATTAATAGTTTTTACCAATTGACATTTTGTCACATAATGTATTTATTTTGTTATGGATTGATTCAAAACAACATTTAAGCGATATCACTCGAGAGGGATTAAATCTTTTAAAAAATAATAATAATAAAAAAATAAACATTTAAGATACATTTTCCAATTAAAAATGAGGGTGTGGCAAATGCCCGAAAATTATGAAAACATGTTTTAAAATGTTTTTCTTTTTTTTTTTATTTTTTTTTTTAATCTGAACATTTGTGGGATCCCCTTATATTTGTACATTCTAGATCCATTTATAAATGATGACATATTGTACACACCTTAGCGCAAGGGATGTCGTGAGCGAATATTTTTAGAATCGATTATTCCATCGATTCATCGAATAAAACACTGGTCAACACGTTTTGACAAACTTTTTTTGAATCAGACATGCAAGTAAACTTTTCTAGATTATTTTTGGGCGCTGATTCCAAATCTACCTTTTTTTCCTCTTGCACATCAGGTTGTAATATTATTATTATTATTATTATTATGATTAATAACAGTTTTTATCAATTGACATTTCGTCACATAATTTATTGTTTATTTTTTATGGATTGATTAAAAACAACATTTAAGCGATATCACTCGAGAGGGATTGATGTTGAACTCTGCTTGTGTGGTGTTTTTGTTTTGGATATGTGACACAACTTGCGCATTCATGCACTTAAGCACTTAGCCTACCGCCCACTACAGTCCTCAATAAAAACAAAAAGTAGGACTATTAAATCCTCTGACAGAATCAACAAACAACAAGAAAAAAAAAAGTATATGCTGCGCTATACATTTTGCCAAGCTGAATTACGCGGCATCCAACTCCGAGCAGTTACTGTCACCCACCCGCATACCTGCGCCGTTTTGAACTCGAACCTTCCCACCGCGGTTCGAACGTAAAGGCTTTCAAATGACAGCCTGCGGTTCTATTTTCCCTCGCGTTGCTCTCGCCGCCTTTCGCGTTTTGTCATCGGAGTCATCGGTAGGTTACCAGCACGGCACCGCGAAGGCAGCCCTTCAATCCGAAAGCCCCCTTCAAACGGAATGCCCCTCATCTCACGATGGGTATTTTCATTTTATTAAGGTGAGGCTGCTTGCTGTGCCTGCGGCAAAAAAAAAAAAAATAGGGTGGCTACGCGCGATGAATTCCATATCCTTGCGACAAAGGAAATCACGATTTTTCACCTCGACTATGCCATGAAATTGAGCATGCAGTGCATGAAGCGGGTGCTCCGCGCTTTCATATAGTAATACCCCATCTGAATTCTATGCAGGACACCCGCCGCTCTGTAATACCTTAGAGAGAGTAAAAATATGAGTCATGATATAATTTTTTTTTTTTTTTTTTACAAACCCTGCTCGGTGGGTTACTATGCGGCTGTCACTGGGGACGTATATGCAACTCCAAGGTCGATTTTTAGCTTCGACACGGCGATGTGGGAATACTATCCATGGATTACCGATTTTAGAGCGGATCTGCTGGGATGGACATACGGGCGTGCGCATCACCAATATGAAGTTTTGTATCGTTCACAAAGGGGGCCCACCCTGTTGTTGTTTTCCAATGAAACAAATGCAGCGGAAGTGCGGCTCACGCACACTCAGCGGGCTCAGGTTTCAGCCGGATAATAAGGGCCAATAAATGAGATCGAGCAAAGGAAACAAATTAGTGGAGGCCTCTCAGGGTGCGCACTCTAGTTAGTTTCCCCCCCCTGGTGCAGTTCGGTTGGACAGGTGTGAATACAGCAAACTAATCTTGTGTGGACCAAAGCAACCTGCAAGAGATGATCCCGCCATGGTTCCAAACATCCTGTATGGCAGTTTATATAAATATGTCTCCTAAAAATAATCTGGGGCGGACCCGTGGTGCAGTGCAGAGGTCGTGGGTTCGATCCCGGCTCCGGCCTCCCTGTGTGGAGTTTGCATGTTCTCCCCGGGCCTGCGTGGGTTTTCTCCGGGTACTCCGGTTTCCTCCCACATTCCAAAAACATGCATGGCAGGCTGATTGAACACTCGAAATTGTCCCTCCAGTGTGAGCGTGGATGGTTGTATGCTTCCGTGTGCCCTGCGATTGGCTGGCAACCGGTTCAGGGTGTCCCCCGCCTACTGCCCAAAGACAGCTGGCTCCAGCAGCCCCCTTGTGAGGATGAAGCGGATCGGAAAATGGATGGATGGATGAATAATAATCTGTCTTGGACGATGTAGTGTGTGCAACAACATGAGCGATAGCATGAGCAGCTAACATGATGAAGTGAGGTGTTATTTATTTGCTTCCGCCATGCTTGCGAATCATTCTGATGACATAGCTGCAACTCGCGTGTCAATAGATTGGACTGTTAACTTAATGGAAGCGTCTTTGGCTTAGCGTGTGCGCACTTTGCACCTGCGTACGTGCTCAGTCGGGTATTTCCTGCCTGGTTTTGTTTGAACCTCTGTTTGGAGAACAATGAGGATAATGTCACAGTTGCAGAGTTGTGCTTTTAAAGTTTCGCTGCTCTTTTGTTCAGCCATACAGTGGAACCTCAATTCAGACCCAGAAACAATACACCGCGTACGTTATTCATCGAACAGAAAATAGTGTTCAGGCCGCTCAAAATGCCCTTTCTGAAGTAGCTCTTCAAGTCTGTTTTCCTAAATTGCCTGCAATTTACCGTAGCACCAGTCAACTTTTTACTCAGTTGCTAGTCATTTATCCGTCCCTCAGACATATTTTGGTACAATGCAGTTTTTTTTTTTGTAAGACCCTTATCAATAGCATGTGATTGTCACCGAGGTGAAAAAGAGAAGCACAAACATTGTGGCTTATGAATGTGACCAGATGTTTTTTTTTTGTTTCAAACTTTTTTTTTTTTAATTTACAAAAATGTTGGACTGTACTGGGAATTTTTAGGTTGGGGGGGGGGGGGGCGAGCCACTTTTTTAATACTGTATTCGGTATTTATTTTGAGGTAATGAAAAAAAAATGCTTTGTAATTGACAATGGGCCCCTTCGCCCCAATCAGTCCATCAAATGAGGGTTCCACTGTATTAGTGATGAACGAATGGCAGATTATTTCATTTTCTTTCTGTGTTAATTTTTTTCACTGATCACTCGCAGGCCTTCTTTCTTTTTAGTCTTGTGATCAATCACAGAAAACAATGATGAGACGGGGTTTCTGGTGACACTTCTGGGTGCGCTTCAATTTTCACTAGAGCACGAACCCAAACTAGAGGCGACAGGTTTTTTTTTTTGTTTGTTTTTTATAAACAAATTCGCCAATTCAGACCAGAGGAAATGGACGACACACATGCTGTGGCTTCACACAGGAGCTCTCACGAGGGAGCTTTTATTAAAACTGATCATGCTTTGTTGTTTTGAACATGCAAGTAATGATTACATTAGCAAGTGGGAGTCGGTGATATCACGGTGATAAACCTGCGCGCAGTATTAATTGCAGGGCGGCTACGGCCACGAGTATGGGTGTTTAAGAGCGCGTTATGATAATTACCTCCGACTGAGGGAGGTTAAAGTATCACCCACGTCTGTTGTTTTGTCTCACTCAGCACGATTGTCATGAAACTTTATAAAGGGATGTAACATAGGCCAAGGGCCAGCTAATTATAAACTCAAGGGCAAATCCATTAAGTACAGGGAAAAATTAAAATTAATAGACTTGGTGCAAGACCTGGACCGTTCAAGTGGCCCCTTTTTATTTTTATGTAAAGGTGAGTGCTGGCCAGGCACTGACTTGCATTAACCTCAGATGGGAGTCTCAGTCATCATATATTGATCGGGTCTATCGGTCAACAATGAGAGAACAGCAATTAGCTCAATGCATTTAAACAACTACGCAACATACTGTACGTGGGTGACTCAGGGCATTTAAAAAAAAAAAAAAAAAAAAGGTTTGAAAAGTGCAGCTGATTTATTTTCTGAGAAATAGAAAAAGGGACAACAAAACCACGTCAACCTAAAGGTCATCGAAGCTGGTGGAGGGAAAAACAAAAAAAAACAAAAGCTAAAGGTGCAAAGCTATTATCGCGATCACTGATTGTCTCCCAAAAAAATGACCTTAAAGCTGATAAGTGCACAAATACTCGAAACAATCTCAAAATATATTGTTACCACTTTTCAAGGTTTTATAAGTAGCTTATGAAGAATGGGCAAACCAAACTATGAGCAGCACTGGGTTGAAAAGTAACACGCGCACACACACAGGGACTCACATAGCACCTTGTGGAGCTCCCAATTTTTAATTAATTAATCATGATAATCGCATTTTAACCCTTTCATGCACCCTGTAACCTGATAACATAAGCTGTCCACTGTGGCCTTCTTGTGAGCTTTGATCTATTTCGTATTCAACACATATGGAAGGAGAAAGCACCCTTCAAAGCAGGAACTCACAAAAGGTGGGCCAAAATACCTGACGAGAGGTGTAGAAGCTTCACTGAAAGTGACACAAATCATTAGATTCCAGAGAATTGCTTCATCATGTTGTACGACAAAATGTTAAGTTTGAGGGTGACATTTTTTTTTCTGAAGGTCTCTTTCATCAGTTTATTTGGAAAAAATAATTCCGTTGAACCACAATTCAAAAGCAATGTCTGACTTTCATTGATTAATTTTCTTTATTTGTAGTTATTTCTACATTATAGTAGTTATTTCTCTTATTATTCTTTCATTCACAGGGGGTCCCAATAATTTTGTCCACGTGTCGATGACTTATTTCAAATCGATGTCTGGTACTCGGTACAGTTGAGTCGATGAAGGTCACTGGCCACTACATGATGAAAAGTGGTGATCATTTTTCTTATACTATCACTCAAATTCTTTTTCTTCTGGCAAAGCCATGAAAAAAAAAAACCCTGCATTCCTTTTTGCAAACTGCTGGATTGGACGATTTGTGTTTTTGTTTTTTTTCTTGAGTACTTGATGAGTAAAATGAGAGTACTTTACACTTCCAGTGCGTGCAAACATTTCATCTCTTTGCATATGAGGAAAGAAAAGCAATTGAGAGAAACAAGGGAGGGGGGGGGGGGGGGAAAAAAAAGGGGGGGGGGGAGTAAATTGTTGCCTCTGTACCGCGCTAAAATAAATCAAATTCAGTTCAGAGAGCTGACGGCCAAACTGCATTTTCTCAGAGAAGCGATTATTGTTTATTTTAACTGAAGGCAAAGTCCTGTAAAGGTATCTGCTTCTCATTTTCTAGGTCTGGTCCTTGTTGTGGCTGCAGGGTGTGCAGCAGTGTTTACACTCAGATCTAAAAAGAAATCGAGGCCCCGCCCCCCAACCACAGATGCATATATATATATATATATATATATATATGCATCTGTGGTTGGGGGGCACACTAACACACTAGCAGCACTTCGAGCGATGCCCTCATATTATACTGTCTGCATGTGTTTTTTTTTTTTTGCTTCTGGCACAGTATTTTTAAAAACGTTATGTTGCTCCCAAAAACACATTGAACTTCGCAATGCACCAAGGGAACAATGTCATCACAGGACTCTAATGTGAAAATAAGGCAGCGTATGTCATCTCGGCTGAAACGGAGCTCTGGGTTTTTGGAATAACACCAAAGCTGTGCATCATGACGTATTAATGATTTTGCAATGAAATCAAGCTGATGCTCTTGAAAGGAGTGAGTGAGCTGGACTTTTTTGTGGGTTTACCTTTTTTTGTGGGTCTCTACACTTGACGGTGGCAAAAGGAAAGAAACGCCCAAAGTGTCTTAAGTTGAGGGCCTTCACTCTGCCCATCATCAACCTTGCTTTTTTCACATGAATGTTTGATGAGCGCAAGTGGGTGCCACATAGCACCTTGTGGAGCTCCCAATTTTTAGACCTTTTACAGTCTTAGCCCTTAATATTGAACCATGTCGGGACTGCTCGATGGGAAAAGCAGCTTGACCCATACCCAGCCATTCATAGCAACAGATTGATGGATAAAGAGATGGATATTTCATTTCTGAACTATTAGTTTCGCAGTAAAATCCACTTGTTTTTAGCAATCTTAGACGGCGGCCATTTTGACACTTTCTGTTCACTGAAAATGACATCACAGTTGCTCAAGGCCAATCATGGTTCACCTGTTTTCCAAAACTGAGCCATGTTTGGTTATTACCTGAGCCCTGAGGAACTGTGATGTCATTTTTAGTCGACAGTAAAAGGGAAAATGGCCACCTCCTGAGATAGACAAAAACGAGTAGATTTTACTGCTTAACTCATATTCCAGACATGAAATATTCATCAAAATGACCTATTTGGACAAGTGGGGCTGCATAAAACATATTCCTGTCAAGAAAATGTTTGCTTCCTCTTTAATGCAGAGGACTGCCAGTTTGATACGCACTTGCTCTAATTACCTTTTGTTGTATGTAAGTAATAATTCATATGATATTCATCCATGTCGGGGGTGTCAAACTCATTCTCGGCGCGGGCTACTTTGGCATTACGTCTTCCCTCGGAGGGTCGATATGACCGTGAAAGCACAAAAAAATGTTCCATTGTCTCATCGCCGATTGGTAGTTGAAATCAGTCAACTATAATAGTTTGTTCAGTGCGCCCTGGTGCTCATACCATGTTGGTGACCCCTGGTCTAAATGCTCGCAAGGTCAGATAGAAGACAGTTTAGAAGCCCACCTGCGGACCTACCGGAAAAACTGCATCGAGGCAGCGAAGAAAAGAAGCAAGTGCAAAATGAAGGAATGCAGAATGCATCCACAACAAGCAGAATGAAAATGCTGGAAGCAGATGTTTGACAGATGGCAATGTGGCAGAAAGAGGACAAGTCTTCATGACGTACACGCCCAAACCAAAATATATTGGAAATAGTGCATGACAGTGAATGTTTCTGTCCTTTTGTGTCGTGACGAAATTTCATCTGCCCTTTATATGGCTTTTTACAAATTCTTCTAAATCCGGTTTCTCAAATGTACTTCAAGTATGGAGTCCGAGAATTTGTCGGAAATAATTCAAAAATGTGAGCATTGTAAATTTGGCAGTTATAAGCGTTCACGGGTAGGTTGTTGTTGTGAACTTTATTTGAAGAGCGCTTTAAAAACAACCACTGCTGCATACAAAATGCGGTACACAAAGTTCAAATCAGACGTATCAAAACAAAACGCCGTTAAAACACAAAAATAGTAAGTGTGATAAAACAGCAAAACAATGCCAAAACTTACTTTGGCTGAGACAAAAGCCAAAGAATAAAAATGTGTTTTAAGCCGAGTTTTGAAAGTGGAAGTAGGGGGCTGGGGGGGGGGGGGTTGCCTAACATTTAGTCACAAGGTGGAGCAGCTTGGAGAGGTAAAATGCAGCGGAGACCATTTCCACAATTAAAGACCAATAAAATAATCTTCATTGAACTCTAAAATCTACAGGAAGCCAGTGAAGGGAGGCCAGAATTGGAGTTCTGTGCTCCCTCCTACGCGCTCCTGTTAGGAAGCCAGCAGCATCATTTTGGACCAACTGGAGACACTTGAAGGAGGACTGACTGACTCCAAATTAAAATGCATGATAGGAATGCAGCCGAGATGTTTCTCAACGCATGTTGTGCCAGAGGCTTGACTTTTGCCTGCTGCCTAACATGAAAATGAAACAAAATAACAAGGATTAAACGGCACCAATTTTCCGGTCCAATTTAAAATCTCATCACTCGCATGCAAAAGTCACGTTAGCGCTCGTCTGACCAGTTACGCATTGTAACTGTTCATTGTGTGAATCTATTGATCCATTCTCAGACAAAAATAATGTAAATGCCAGTCTATACATACATGTACACGCTGACGGAGAAAACATTTATAATGGTCCCGACATCCGGGTCCTTACAGCTTGGTTTGGCTTCGTCGAAATGACTTTTCGCCACACGAACCACCGGTGCTTTTTCCACTTCTACTTTTAATGCAGATGTTCACCAAATCGACCGATTCACCTGCTATCCACTTTGTGAATAGTTACATCAAATCGCACATTGTTAGCGACTCCTTCACGCGCTGTGTGGATGCGAGGTCACAACTTCCACCCTGTCAAACATCGCGGGGCTGCGTTACTTTGCCAGCCGGTAATTATCCGTTGTCGCCGGCTCCCTTTCCCCTCTGTGGCGCTCTCCCGCACACTCTCTTGCCCAAATGTGATGATCACAGGATGTTAACATTGGAGATTATGCAGCTGAGAGGTTGAGCACCGTGTGTGCTCTTTGTTGGCGTTTTTATATATAAACTAGTGGATGCTTTTGAGAGTTTTAGTGTATTGAAGTGGATTCAAAAAAAGGAGGGCTCTTACCGTGGTTGGATTTAGAGGCATGAACAGGAGTGTAGTGGTTCTTGGATGAGGTTCTGACCGGTGTGTTGTCTTTGGACGAGCCGTTCATCGCTGCAAAGTTCTCGCAGTCGTATTGAGAGATGGGAATGGGCCCCTGTTGCCTCAGGATGTCGGCAAGGGCCCTGAGAATTAACAGTCAACAGCAAAATGTTATTCTACTCGAAGCGTCTCTTAATGCTGATTTTCAAAATGAGGCAATAATGCGTCTGTTTTCCCCCCCCGCACACAAAATAGCGGCTAATTGTCAAGACGACGTCGCGCTATTATGGATAATTTGGGGCTTCTCTGTTTTGTGTGTCTTTTTTTTTTTTAATCCTGGGAAGATGATGAATGGGGAACCGCCATTGCATGTGTGTGAGCATCTCATCTAATTAGGTTGAATTGGAATAATTTTTTTTTTTAGACCGCGCCAGGTGCACATGGAACCCTCGAGAGGGAGCGAGCAAGAGAGGCAGAGGCAAGTTCAAAAAGTGTTTGTTTGCTTTTTTTTTTTTTTTTTTTTTTTTTCGGGGTCGGGTTTGTTTGCTTTTTTTTTTTCCTTTTTTTCTGGCGTCGCTTTTAAAAGGGAAATCAAACTACTTTTTGCACGGCTGCACCGGCTCAAAGCTCCGGTAGATCAAATATAACATTGGGGGTAACCTTTTGCTTTTAAAAGAATATTTCCGCTCCCCTTGCCTTCCCCGCTCTTGATTCAATGTGCAGCGGTGCATACATGTCACACGACCTTGGTACAACCCCAACATTAACAGTATCCATTATTCACAATCTTAAGACTGCCGGAGCGTTGAATAATGCATTCAAACCATTCAATCTTGAGGAATTAATGTGTGTCAGCATTTGTTTCCAGATGTGGGCGCAGTCTGCGGCCCACTCATGTATGATAACTCTCGCATGGAAAAGCCGCAGGAGGGAGCCGGAGCCAGCTGAGGGGATCAAATGTGGTCTCTTGCTATAACCGTCTCCGAGCTCTTCTAAGCGTTCTTGCCGATTGCGCACTTAAACGCACCACGCCGTCGCGTGCGGTCATTCAAGTGGGAAAGGGGTCAGGTTGGTCGGGATGAGGTTCAAGGTGTGACATTTGATGATCGGTTTGCCATTTTTGAATCGGCGAGGATGTGCGAATGCGTGGCCTATTATTGGAAAAGTGGGGAAATGCAGCATGATTTTTTTTTTTTTGATTGCGGCGTCAAACTCGAGAGCACGCGCGCACGCATTCAAAGAGAACCGTCTGAGTAATGAGCTTCTTTTTGACTGTGTAATTATTTCAGGCTGCCATTCTGACACACTTCTTTTAGGGGAGTGGGGGCGGGGGGGGGGGACATCTGCAAATGGATTGCGATGTCAAAGGCCCACGTCATTTGGCTTGGAATCAGTCAATCAATCCCTTGACAGCCATTTCAAGATTTGATATTTGTTTTATGAGGGCGCACCAAATATCCCTGATTTGTTTCATTGGACTTTATTTCACATAAGATTTCACTATTGTTGCACAATTACAATGGAATTCCTTTTGTGACATTGATTTTTTTTTTTCTTACAAAATGGGAGCGCATACCATTTATATATATATCATTTTGGCTCTGGCAAAAGGTATCAAATTTTACCTTGTGAGCCAACGCTTACTACTCACGGATCAAAATGAATCTTCACTGTAATGCCATTTTTGTCATTCTAGCGTCCACTTTGAACTTACTGAACCACTTTTTTTTTTAAATAGTGAAAATGTGTGCTGAGGAGCTACGACAAAAATGCTTGAACTATCAACGACAGGCGGTAAAAGTAAATGGCATAAAGAAATGCCCCCCCCAACCCCCACCCCGCCCCATGGCCACCGTCAGGAGATATTACAGTGACCATGCAATGAATTTGTTATGGTGGTTCTAGCTTGCAGGGAGGTAGAAATGTGCTGGAGCATACTGAGAGTTGGATGTCATCTCGTCTAACCCTGAGACCTTTTTTTTTTTTTTTTTTAAGCGACAAGAAAACGTCTTATGTTATGTCATGGCATGCAATTTTACACCACTGCGGACTACAGCCACGATAATGGATTTATGTTAAGTCAAAAATCACTCAATTATATCTGGAGCTTTTTGATTAGACAGCGTTGTGTTATTCAAAGGGTCATCATATTGTTTGCAACGCAATATACTACTTGTAAGTGCTCCTTACCTGTGTATATTCATCGATTTATGTTAAGTCAAAAATCACTCAATTATATTTGTAGCTTTTTGATTAGACAGCGTTCTGTTATTCAAAGGGTCATCATATTTTTTTGCAACGCAATATAGGCTACTTGTAAGTGCTCCTTACCTGTGTATATTCATCTCTTGGGGCGGTTCCGTGGCTTTGTCATAAGCAACTTTTGCGGACACTCCCATCACTATGATGAAGGCTATGATCCCACAGGTGATGTAGACCGCCGTGTTGGTCTGGTCCATGCCCTCAAAAGTCTCCCCCGTCGGTACTGGGGACGGGGCGGCAGTCTGCACCCACACCGGCTTTTGGTAGTTCGTGCAGGCTTTTTGATCCAGTCTGTCTTTCTTGTACTCGCAGCAGAAGCGCAGGTAGCAAGTCCCGCAGCAGTAGCGATGGTCCGTGTTGTTGCATTCGAACATTTTGTCATACTGCCCGCTGACGTCGTAATAACCCAGGCACGTGTCGTGGTTGCTGGCCGGAGCGGGCTGCGGCGTCTTCGGCTGCGGCGCCACCACCGTGGGAGCCGCCGTGGCTTTGGGAACCTTCCTGGTCGTCTGTTTGGTTTTTTTCCCACCCGTGGCCGCACTCAGCACGCTCAGTGGATCCAGATAAATGAGAAGTAACAAAAGGTGCCTTTTCCCCATGGTGCGCGGCACAAAGCAAGTCTACGATTTTTTTTTTTTTTTTTTTTGTCGAGACAACTCTGATTAAAGCTTCGCAGAAGATTTCAGTCCGAGCTAAGTTTCCCCGTCGATCGCTCAGTCCCGCGTGCAGGCTGCATGCTGAATGCAACTCTGGTTAGATTGCCTTCAAGGGCATATCTGGGCTGTCAGAGCTCATGAACTGAACTAAAGTCCGCTGCGGCCCATGATGATGCGCGGGCGGAGGTGGTGGGGGGGAGGGGGGGACAACCGCAAATCCAAAGCGGGGAGTCACGTCTCTGGACGCCCGGACTCGGGAGCGCCTTTCCCGTTGGTTTTGCTTTGATTCGCTGTCCAAGGTGCTGACGACTGAGGTTCAGGTTCGTTCTGCTCAAGTCTCGGTTAGACTGGAAACATAAGTAGAGCTCATTTCGTATGATCCCCCACGTCAGCGACACGTCATGCATTTCATTATGGCATTCTTGTATAAATGCAGGCGTCCAACTAACTTGCTGCAGTTGTGGCTCGACCCTTGCGTTCTTGCAATCTAACACGCACGTTTTTTGTTTTTTTTTCCCGTGATGCGTTTGAACGTTTCCACGTGGTTGATACTGATATTCTCAAGATATATATACATATATATTTTGTAAATGTAGTCACATTGATTAAAACCATTGACTTTACAAGCTGCATATTTTTAAAAGGGTGGGTGTGGAAAGCCAACCTACCTCTGTTAAAAAGATCCGCTGGGAGTCCTTCTCTGTCTGGGTCCGCGAAAGTAAAGTAGACCGTCAGAGCTGTGAAGCAGACCACCTCTCTTTCTCTCTACTCCCCCCCCATTCTTCCCCCCGTCTCTTACATCACTGCGCTGGCGTCAGAACTCAGTCAAGTGTCGGCAAATTGCACACAACCACCTCATTTAGACCCCCGCCATTCTGCAACAAAACACCACCATCCATTCGAGCAAGCCGGCTTGTTTGCATTGACACATCCAAATTAAATGGCTAGTCAGGTTGTTGACTGTCCGCTGAAAAGCCTACTTTGCATAGCACCACATGCATGTTTATTTATATTTGCAATCTTCTTCGACTTTTTTTTTTTTGAAAAGACACACATCATTATCACTCAGCCCCACACCTCTATACATGCAGCATTTGCATGATGAATCCATAATTGACTGTGCTCTCAATGTCTGGTCTCTAGCCAAGTCACAGCAGCCATGGTATTATGTCGAAAAAAGACGGGGGCAATTCTAAAATGAATTTCAGCACCGCCGTGCTTAAATAAAAACCCACAGTGGGCCCAATTTTCGTGCCCAGCATAAATCTAGCGCAAAGTGCATTTTTTTTTTTTTTTTTTTTTTTTTGTAGTTTCAAAGACAGGTGCAGGGAGAAAGGGGCGTTTGCGCCAATGTGAGAGTGAACACAGCTGACTTGCTTGCGGGCCAATGAAAGCAGTTCCGATTATTTTAAATTCACCGCTAGGGAGGCACACCTTTTGCACTGTCTTTGACAGTGCAAAAGCAGATCTAGATTTGAGTTGATGCGGAAAATCAAAGCGCATAAAGTGTATTTCTAAGAAACTGCAAACAGAGCTTCACTTGCGAACATCGTAAAGTTTACCAGGGCGATCACAGATGTAAAAATAGAGCCCAGTATGTTCGTCTTTCAGTGGCTAAATACGCAGAGTAGCTCATTATGACCATTCACACAATTTAATGACATGCAGTACCGCATTCACAATTCTGTGTTATGAAAGATAATGTTTTGACTGACAGTTTCAGAGTGATGAAAAAAGAACCATATGCTTGGTGGTGGTGGTGGTGTTATCTCTATAGTTGTGAGAGCTTTGTCGCATATCGTGACTCTCTGTTGTCGCTTAAGTTTGGACCCTGAAGTTCTATTTATTAATGAAGCTGTCAAGAATATGCGTGGTTGAGGACCCAAGTGCAGGGGAGGCAGGATTGCACTGAAAAACTAGTTTCATTTTGAAAGAACAAAAAGGCAAACAAGGTCCTGGGATTTATCAAAAATATGAAATCAACAAACGTCCAAAATAAAAGAAGGATCAAAGTAGTAAAACAAATATGAGGAAAAAGACACTGCATATGCAATGTCGTGATGAAAGGATGGAGAAAAAATATATATATGAGGATATGTTTCAAATTTTAAAAAATAGTCCAAGAGTAAATGTAATTCATAAAGATGACGTTATATTTAAAGAAAAAAATCGCTCTGAGCAAACAGCAGCAGTGATGGCGAGGAGTGTTCAAGGATGTCGTCTTGACATTTTACAAAGAAGAACTATTCTTCTTATTTTTCTCTTTCTCATTTTTTTTTAACTTACCATCCCGCATGCTGTAACTCCTTTGACGTTTGAATTATATATGACGCCGAGTACAGAGTAAACAAACATCTTTGATCAGGAAGCATTTCAGAACAACTCGTACTTTGTTTCATTCCATCATCCTACCAGAAATTTTGCTTATGTTTGACCTTACACCTTTAAGGTTTGAAGCTCGGAAGCCAAGTAAACTAAATGGAGAACGTCAAGACACCGATTTGTGAATATGAGAGAGTGACCACACCAACTGACCGGCAAACGGAAAAGGCAGCATCTTTCCTCTGCAGATGGAATCATCCAGCTTCACTGCATGGGACTGCGACGCCAGTCGTCGATTTGCAATCAACACTCACAAAAGGAAACGCAGTAAAGGTGTCTGGCTGTTAGCAGTTAGTACCTGAGAAGTGTGGAATTGGCAGGGTCAGCGTGGGATCTTCAAATGCGGTTCGCCACCTTGTAGAAGAAAACATGCGACATGACAGCGCAATCGGTCTTATTTACAATATTTCGAGCAGGCACGATGCGGCGAGCGATAAAAGCCAAAACAGTCCAGTATTGGATAGGTGGGACGCGACAAAGCAAATATCGAATACCTAAAGTCGACCTGCCACGTACCGTATTTTCCGCACGATAAGACGCACCGAAAAGCATTCAATTTTCTCAAAAGCCGACTGTGCACCTTATAATCCGATGCGCCTTATATATGGATCAATGTTCTGATTTCTTGGACATAGTATTTTAAAGGTTCTGTAAAGCGTTTTGTTCCAACTGCAGCAGTTGTGAAAGCACTACAGAAATAAAGCTGCATTGTATTGTATTCTCTTTAGCGTAGCTCCATCTGGTGGATGCATAATGTAACCGCAGCCACTGTTGTAGCTTCAGTGTGCCTTATAATGCGGTGTGCTCTACATATGAATAAAAAAAAGTGTTTTAAAATAGGCCATTCATTGAAAGTGTGCCTTATACTCCAACGCGCCTTATGGTGCGGAAAATACGGTAGTTTTATTTTATTGTTACTTGGTGTGGGCGGCAAAGTGGACAATTGGTTAGTGCATCCGCCTTACTCTGTGGAGTTTGCATGTTCTCCCTGTGCCCGCGTAGGTTTGCTACGGGTACTCAGTTTTCCTCCCACATTCCAAAAACATGCATCGTGCCCTGTGATTGGTTGGAAAACAGTTTAGGTTGTAAGCCGCCATGTCAGAAAATACAGTACTTTAACTTGAGGAAAGGTGTTGATAATTTTGATGTTTTTTTTCAATTTTATTGAGAAAGGACTGAAGATTCTGAACTCTATGAATGGCAGTGCTGCAGGGAGGATATTGCATTGCGATGGAAGTGCTGTAGCTCAACATAGCTGGTGGCCAGCTGTTTTTTTTAAATTGTTTTTGTTGTTGTTGTTTTTACAAACCCAAATTATTCTACCTAAAATGCTGACAAACTTTCAACAGATGTTTTCCATGAAACCCTCGGGATTGTGGTATATAAATTCCGGAAAAAGCCAAAATATGAAAAAACATTGGGAGGGGAAAAAAACAAATCATGTCTTTTTGTATTTCCATTGCTCAGTCATGCTTTGTTTTATGGTGCTGTCTAATTTTAAGGGTAAAAAGCTCTCCTTATCCTGCAGCATTTTTTTTTTGATAGAAGCTAATAATTTTGCTTTCTCAAATTCAATATAATGATGTAATAATTGTATCATGTAATAATAAATGTAATAATAATGATGAAAATAATGCAAACACATTACACTGATGTATTAATTTTACAATGTGAGGTTGCAACAGGCGGAACGTGACAAAAAGTTGAAAACAGTTTCGATCTGTTATAAGATGAGCATGTTTTAATTTGTATCATTATCAGAACTGAAAACATTTCGAAAGAAAATCAAAAAGTCCCGGACTGAATGAAACACTTAACTCATTGGTTGCTTGATTAACAAATACAATGTAATTTACTCATCATGTTTCGCTGATTATCCAAATATTGTATCAAGAGATGCGATTAAATATCCTTCCATTTATAAACTTTTTTTTAAAGGTTGTCAAAATAGGCCGATAAAGAAATATAGTACAAGCACCTGTTAAAAATCTATATTTTACTGATATAGGCTCTGTTTTGGAATTATCGGGGGAGAGAGGGGGTTGTTATGGAAGGACATGACAAGAGCACCCTTCCTGAACCACAAATATGTTTTCCTGCTTGGAGCAGTTTGCTCACTTTAAACATTACATAACCGCGCTGTGCGCGGCAACTCGTCTAGACTCATGACCACTGAGTCATTTTTGCCTAAAAGCATTTGCAGTTGTTGTTGTCTGTTGTTGATGTCGAGGAAATGTGTCCCTTTCCAAAATCGGGTATACTGGATGATGAAAAGCGACCGGAAAAAAAAAAAAAAAAAAAAAGAGTAAGAATGATATTTTCAAGTTTTGGTAAGTTAAACGTATCATCCTATGATGATGTTTTGAGACCACACACACACACACACACACACACAAACTAAAAAAAAAAGGTCCTACAAGAATAAATAGTTTTTTTTTTAATTGACAACAAATGTAATAACTGCAATGACAGTACATTTAGCTGTCATTGTTGTGAGATTCCTTAAATTGTACAGAAAAGGATTCACATTAATGTCAGATCAACTCAATAGTTTTGTGTTTAACTACGGTCATGTCACTTTTTAGTTTGTTCTGAGCATCCACGTTGAGGTTTTGACTGTCGAGGTTCTCATATTAAATCCACCCATATTGATTATTCAGGTCTGCTCTGCTCAAGGTCACAATCCGAAAGAAAACGCAGTTTATCATCTTTACGATACATATTTTATTTATTTTTTTGCTGTTCCTTTATTCTTATTGACATGATGTATTATTTCCTACAAGCGGGTTAGCAGTTTTCTCTCATATTTGGAACAACAGAGTTTAGCATCGCCATTGCGGTCATTTTTCTTTTTTTATAACCGTCAATCAACTGTTACGCTAGCATGAATGCATCTAAATACGGTATATTCAAACACAACATCCAGAAATACCTTTTGCTGTTATTTTCCTTTCAATGGGATTCTAATACTCGTCACAATATATACAGTTCGTTAATATCCATCTTCTGCTCTCCTCCTGCCGCCATGCAAATTTACCTGAATCCTCCCTCCCGCATTAGCAGCACTGATTAAATTTACCTCCTGCACATGGAGGCCGCGCTGCTGCTGTCTTGCAATCATTTGACTTTGTTTGACAGACAAATCTCTGACCCGTCTCGGGTTTTCTTGATAAGCCCGTGGTACGTTGTTGCTGTTATTCCGTCTGCCTGCAGAGGAAATACTGGTACGCTACATTGTTGCTGTTATTCCGTCTGCCTGCAGAGGAAATATTATTGTGTGGACGATCTTCGGTTTCCATTACAAAAGTGATTTCAAAAGCTCCCTGACGGGAACAATCACGAGAAAATAGTTTGCATAAGCATCTTTCTTTTCAATTCCGCCACTGGTATGAATGCAGTTGTTTGGGGTAATGGGTCTTCGTTCAAAGTCTAAGCTTCCTCCGATAAAACTCACCTTGGCATTTGGGGCGGAGTTGATGGGCCGACTTTGTCAGGGGATTCGTCCCTCAGGAGTTTACACTGAAATGTTTTTGGTTCCGAGGTACAAACATGTGTCCGCACCCCTGGATTGTGCATACCGAGTGACGCGCTTGAGCAGCTAAAGAGGGTGTGATGATTTTTGCGTGTGAATGGCAAACGAACGACGATGCTGATTGGGAAGCTGAGAAGCAGTTGCTTGGTTACCGCGTTTTATGATGTTAACCCCGACTCGTCATGAAAAATTTACACTCATGACAGAACCATTCTGGGGAATTCCACCATGAGATATAGATGTGTTATTGTGTTCCCGCCCCGCGATCAAAATCATGTTGTCTTTTTCTCTCTTTTGAGGCTCACCATCACTGCCCATCATTATTCTGTACAATGATCGGTAAGATTATTGTTAAATGTGATTAGCAGTTGAAGTCGAAGGAATTATAATCACACGCGTGCCGAAGGGATATTACAAATTTACGGGGTGAGCGTTTCTGCTGTCATGTAATCTGAGATGCTACCCGCCGATGCCGTGTTATGTCAAACGGATGTGGTGGTGGTGGTGGTGGTAAAGAGATGTGATGTGACATATCAAATGGCGGCGCCCTCGAGGCTCTGTGATACTGTGAGTCGCGAAAACGGAAATTTTCACAAACACCGGCGCTGTGAGTTGATCGTTTCACTGTGATATTTATGATACCGGTTGTCAGGTTCAAAAAGGAACCGAATAATGTTTAGAATCCAAGAAATGCCGACACGGACCAAATGAGACAATAAAAATGTTTATTATCAAAAAATGCAAAAACGGAAAAAAAAATCCAAAACCGAAAACTCTGGCCGCTGGGATCAGGAAAACAAAGAGGAAATAACAAAAAGCACTTGCAAAAGGCAAGGGAATAGTAATTCGAGGATACAAACGAAAGGACTGGAGTTGCACGAAACCTAAACATAAGTGAGATCAAATGACAAAACGACGACGATATTTACAAAACGTGGAACTAAGGCAACAAGAACGACGAGACCAAGAGGTCTAGAATAGCAACACTTGAGCAAGAGCAGCAACAAGGTCAATAATCCGACAAGCGGCAGGCAGTTTGTCGGTCCTTAAATATGTTGAAGCTTGATTGCATGATGAGATCACGATGGTCACGACCAAAAACGCCAGCTGGTGCTGAAACTTTTTTGGCAGAGCAGAACATGACACCGGTGCTAACTGACATTTTTTTGGGTCTACAATTACAAAGAGCCACTCCGCCTCAAACGTTTCTGGCATCCTTCAGCCAATATATGCGTCATCCCTCTTTTGCAAGTCTAAACCATCTCAATGTGGCCTGTTAAGCTTTTGCTCTCCCTCCGACGAGCTCATTTCTGATTCTGTTCATCCTTCCCGCTTCAGAAGACAATCGCAGCATCTTCAACTCTGCCACCTCCGGTTCTGTTTTCTGACTTCTGGTCATTGCTAGCGTCTCCAAACCATACCGCATGACCATCCTATAAATCTTTCCTTTATAAAGAGGGCGCAAAAAATCTCCAGCGGCGCACCTGACCATCGTATTTTTCTTATACAGGGCTAAAATAGAGTCAACTTTTTGTCCTGGGCTAGCCTAACCAATCTTTCCTTTCATGTTAGCTTTTACGGATCACCCATGACACTTTTCCTCCATCCTGCCTGTCGACTGTACTCTCTTCTTCACCTCTCTTTCGCTAATGCTGCAAAGTTCTCGACGTTAGCTAAAAAATGACTGAGACGAATGCTTAGCTTGACACAAAGAGGGCGCAAAAAATCTCCAGCGGCACACCTTACCATCGTATTTTTCTGATACAGGGCTTAAATAGAGTCAACTTTTTGTCCTGGGCTAGCCTAACATACTTCTCTGCCGCTCCAGATTTCATCATATGTGCCACCACTCCCCCCTATTGGCATCTCTCATATATGCTTTTTTTTCAAATCTACAAACGCACAATGAGCTCCTTCTGACCTTTCCGTCTCCTCATCCATCAGCATTCTCACGGCAAATATGGCATGCGCGGTCCGCTTTATAAGGCATGAAACCGTACGGCTTCTCACAAAGCTCCCCTTATTGTCTCAACCCGACTACCGGCTGCTCTCTCCCAAGTTTTCACTGTACGGCGGCGTTTCCGCATTTCATCTGTTTCGAATTGAGCCAACCTCCTCTTTTGTAGTTTCTCCCTCCTCAGCGCTCTTTTTGTTTTTCATTTTCCGCATTTATGAACTGCTCAAGGTGCTCCTTCCATCTACTCGGCAACCCGTCTTCACTTGCCGGTACATTTCCATCTCTGTGATCAACTGCTGCAAATTCCTCCCTCCGCCTTTGCGCCTTCCTTTGTGTCCGACTCTTCGTGCTTTTTCCGTTTGGCCTTTGCCATGTCTCTCTCCTCACCTCCCGTGTCTTCCCCTTATACGCCAGTCTGCTCCCTTTCCTTCTCTCACGATCCCATCTTCTTCACAACCTCTTTTTCTTTCCACGTTTCCCCGAGTCCCCTCATTCCACCACCACGTCGGTATATCTTTTTTTTGTCTGCCCAGAGGATACACCAAGTCCCTTTCCCCCTGATCACCGTTGCTGTATTTATCTGTCCACGTATTTTTCTTATACAGGGCTAAAATAGAGTCAACTTTTTGTCCTGGGCTAGCCTAACATACTTCTCTGCCGCTCCAGATTTCATCATATGTGCCACCGCTCCCCCCTATTGGCATCTTTCATATATGCTTTTTTCAAATCTACAAACGCACAATGAGCTCCTTCTGACCTTTCCGTCTCCTCATCCATCAGCATTCTCACGGCAAATATGGCATGCGCGGTGCGCTTTATAAGGCATGAAACCGTACGGCTTCTCACAAAGCTCCCCTTATTGTCTCAACCCGACTACCGGCTGCTCTCTCCCAAGTTTTCACTGTACGGCGGCGTTTCCGCATTTCATCTGTTTCGAATTGAGCCAACCTCCTCTTTTGTAGTTTCTCCCTCCTCAGCGCTCTTTTTGTTTTTCATTTTCCGCATTTATGAACTGCTCAAGGTGCTCCTTCCATCTACTCGGCAACCCGTCTTCACTTCCCGGTATATTTCCATCTCTGTGATCAACTGCTGCAAATTCCTCCCTCCGCCTTTGCGCCTTCCTTTGTGTCCGACTCTTCGTGCTTTTTCCGTTTGGCCTTTGCCATGTCTCTCTCCTCACCTCCCGTGTCTTCCCCTTATACGCCAGTCTGCTCCCTTTCCTTCTCTCACGATCCCATCTTCTTCACAACCTCTTTTTCTTTCCACGTTTCCCCGAGTCCCCTCATTCCACCACCACGTCGGTATATCTTTTTTTTGTCTGCCCAGAGGATACACCAAGTCCCTTTCCCCCTGATCACCGTTGCTGTATTTATCTGTCCATCAGACACTTCCTCTGGGCTTTTCGAAACTCCTTAAAGTTTGCACAATATTCCTCCTTTCTTAACTTCCCCATTTGATTCTTTGTTGTGCCTTCTCTTTTTTTTTTTTTACATCCAGAGGCATTTTATACATTGCCATCTGATGCTGTCTGGCTACACTCTCCTGCGACCGCCGTACAGTCTCCATGCTCTCTCGGGTTGCGTCGTCTACATTGGCTATCGTCCATGCCTGTGCGCCTGCCTCCCCTCTTGCAGTATGTCACATATGTCTTCTTGCAGGATTTCTTCCGCTCTCTTTTGGAAATAAGCGTTTTTTTTCCCCAGCCATTGTCTTCTTCCTCTTTGCAAAATCCACCACCATCTGTCCTTCCAAATTCCTCTCCTTAGCAACCAAACCTGCCCGTCACCTCCTCATCCTTTAAATTCCGACCTTTAATTTTTCACACTCTCAGAACAACGTACCTGCCCTTCCTCGTCTCTGTGTCTCCTACTCGTACTACCCAATCTACTTCATGTACAACCAAGAGTAGCCCAGTTTCTATCAGCAGCCTGCAAATCAACAGCACTGTTGTCAGTCTGGCGATGGAACACAAGATTGTAATTTGCATATTTGATTTGGACACCGTTGTGTGCTGGATGCCCTTCCTGACGACGCTCCCTTCAGCAGTTACTTTGGGACCGGCATTAGAAAGACACTGGCTTGTGACTCTTTGTGGCTGGTTCTCACACTGGAGACCGTAAATATTGAATGTACCGTATTTTTCCGCACTATAAGGCACTTCGGAGTATAAGGCCCGCCTTCAATGTATGGCCTATTTTAAAACTGTTTTCATATGTAGAGGGCACAGCATTATCAGGTGCATAGAATGAATAGAAGCTACAATAGTGGCTGCGGTTGCATTACACATCCAGTAGATGGAGCTATGCCAAAGGGAATTACAATACAATATAGCTTTGTTTATTCCGAGCTTTCACAACCGCTGCAGCTGTCACAAATCGCTTTACAGAACATTGAAAATACTACATCCAAGAGATCTGAATATTGATCCATGTATAAGGTGCTTCGAATTATAAGGCGCACTGTCGGATTTTAAGAAAATTGAATCCTTTTAGGTGCGCCTTATAGCGCGGAAAATAATTAAAAAGTAAAACTAAAAGCAAAAGTTGATCATTTAGCTAAAGTCTCATGGCATATGACTTTCACCCGCTCAGTTTATGTGCATAATGTTGTGTCTGTTTGTATTTATGTGTCCCTTTATATTTATTCAGAGGCAGTCACTGCTCTAAATGTTTTTCACGTTTACCGATACTGTCCACTTGCATTGACATTGAGTGGAGTGGTTGCGAACTGGCTAAAGCTGTGGTGAAAAGGCTCGCTTTGTGTCACAACTGGAACTGGCTTTTTGTATTGTTCATCACATAAGGCCAATTTGCTTTTCGAATCCATCCATTTTATTTGAATTATGAACTGCTGAGCAACAACGCTGTTGTGTGTCATGTGCGACTTAGCAGCTGTCCGATGTATTCCCAACTGGTGTTATTTTTCTTTTCTTTTTTTTTTTTTAATACTGTCGTGGTATACATTATCGCTATTTGTTTACTGTTCGCAAATTGGGTGAATGGATGAGGTAATTATATTGTCTTGGGTGTGCCAACTACTGCGGCGATGCATTTAAAAGATCCGTTTATTGTGAAGAAGTAACATTCAAGGCACTACAAAAAGTTTGGCCGCTCGCGTTTGCGGGGCCATTAGTGCAACTTCACGGTGACCAGTTGAGCAGAATAAAGGCTTTTAAAAAATTTTGAGTGCCTTAGAACTTTTTTCGCCCCCCCCCTCCTCCCCCCTCAAGTAATTTTAAGCAAGCAATCATAACAAGTCATGCAGAATAAAGGCTGCGGAGACTTTTTCACAATGCTTTTTCTATTTCCATATGACCACCAGAAAAAAGCAGTGGTGCTCATAATCATTAAGGCGAGAGAAAACGTCAAGCTTGTTATTATGCATATATGGGCAGAAAATGCTTCATGTTTGGAGCACTTTGGTCAACTTATGTGGCCTACAGGGCGCAGTTTGCAAATTAAATGGGTTTCTATTCGTTACGTGCCCAAATGTTACCCTGAGATGATACGCATTACCTGAATGAGAGGGACTCAAGGCAGGAAAACACTTTGCTGGAACAGCACTGACAAAGCAAATGAAGTGGACCCCGTCTGAGCAGGCCACCATTGTTCTTGACTCCTTTTGCTCCCTCTCCAGGGCCCAATCCTTTATACGTGCCGTGTTCTGCCATTACCATGACCCAATTTCTTTTGAAAACTGCGCTTCCCAAATCGCGGAAAGAGCTCTGACTGGTACAAGAGCTTTTAACACAAACTGCCCCCTTGAGTTAACTATGCGTGCTGCTGAGTCCTCTCCATAAAGTGCTTTGTCAAGAATTTCTGATAATGCTTTGTTTCTTTGCCCGCGGGGGCTACACGCTAAAGCCGATGGCTCTGAGCAGGCAGGCCCTGGAAAGAAAACACACACAGCTTTTCTGAACATGGAAAAAGGGGACAAGATGAAGTGTCGCTTCTTGATCGGAGCTTTAACGCAGTCATTCTCTTTTTCTGGCATGCTAATGATGCACTCTTTGCCAAATGCTCGATGGCGCAACATTTTTACTCAATTTTTTTGGCTTTCTGCTGTATGTGCGCCAGTTGCATCCTTAAAAAGAACAGTCGTACAAGGGCCAGGGGTAATTGTACTTGTCAACTTGTCATCACTTTCCATAACTGCCTTGTTCGTTCAGAAATCCAGTCCCAGTTCCTCTGTGTGGAACTGGTAAGGAGACACCAGAATGTCTGAAATTTACAGCCAGACGTGGAACTGAATGAGTCTGTTTGAAGATCCCGGTTGCCTTTTGATCAGGTTCTATATTCTGAGTAGAGCACGCTTATGAATGATTCTTACTGTAGTGCACGGCCGCTTTGTAGAAGAGAGTGATTTGCTGTTGATGTGTAGCGTAAGAGTCTCCTGAAATTTGACACACTGATTGAGATTGAAAGGTTCCCTCGCAATGCCGTGCAATCATTGACAGATTATGATCATTTTCTTGAATTGTACTCACTCTTGAGATGCACACTTCACCATTTCATTCCATATGAATAGCTAATTTATCATTAAGAGGTTTTTGAAGAAACCACAAACCTGACATGAACGTTACAGTGGTACACTAATGAAGTAATTGGCACGTATTTCTTCGGAACAAGAGTCGCTGATCCTTCTTGATATGTGACAAAGAGGTTGATGTTAACAATGTCTTGTTTTGATCTGGAAATGGCGCAGTAATGGTGGTAAGTGCTTGGCCTTTTTGTTCCAACATGAGTGGCTATACGTAAAGACAAGGGTGCGCGGTCAAGAAGGACAAATAGTCAATAGTTTATCCATTGATCAATACACCTGTATTTTCTGCACAATAAGGCGCACCTAAAAGCATTTAATTTTCTCAAAGGCCCAAAGTGCGCCCTATAATCCGATGCGCCTTATATATGGTGTTACACAGTCTCTTCATATTTTCCATTGAGCTGTTTCCCTGTTGGTGTTCCTCTGCCATCTAGTGGTGATTATTAACAGGAACCAATTGTAACCTAAAAGGGTTCTGCCCGACACTAATTGACATGTGCATTCGCCAACACACATTCAGACAACTACTTTTGTGAGCTCTTTGCGGCCATTATGAAACCAAGATAACACCAAAAGCATAGTTAAAGACTGACTAAACGAAGGAAGGAGACAAGCAAGACTTCTAAGGATATTTAGCCTCTTGTGGATGTGAGCCCATGAGGTTTTTGTGCCTTTTGTTGGATCAATTTGTCTTTCATTTATTATTTTGTAATGCCATATGTTTCATGTGCGTGTTTGGGACTGGTTCTCATAGCTTTCTTACAGCTGCAGCGGTTGTGAAGGATCCATATAAATGAAGTTGTATTGTATTCCCTCTCGCGTAGCACCATCTCGTGGATGCATAGCGCAACTGCAACAACTATTGTAGCTTCTATTCTACGCGCCTCATAATCCCTTGTACCCTACATCTAAAAAACGTTTTAAAATAGCCCATTTATTGAAATTGTAGTGCGGAAAATTCGGTATTTTACTTCAAGCATCACTTGTTGACTTCACTACTCCACGGTGACATTCAGCACATGATTTTAACTAGTCTCTTATCGCATGTTTTCGGCTTCAGGAAGAGGCACAGCTGTAAGAAGCGTCTGTTGAGAGCGCTGAATGGTATCACTCTGTCACCTCAATTGATTTAAATTGTCTTCTATTTCTGGATGTGTAGTTCTGGTTCGTGAGGTTGAACCACTAATGGGGGAAACAAAGTTATCCTCAAACCGGATATTTGGCTGGCAATCTCAAAAGCGGGGAATCATTCCAATGCACATCATGAAGGTGCATGATTATTTGTAAATGTGGTGGGCCAAAAAAACAAGGACGGGTTCTCCCATTTGGCCAAGTTGCGCAAACGTTACCTGGCTTTCCCAGCTGTCCACGTGGTGTAACGTTGATGGTCAATGGAAATTCATGCAAAATTTTGCTGTGCCTGTGAGTGCAGACGACTGCTAAGTATTCCCTCATCTTGTTTTTTTGTTTTTGTAATTACAGTGTTGAAAAAATATTCATGATGTCATCAGCGACTTATCAATACGGACTTGACTTTAAATAGTATTAGCGTCATTGTCATGCAACTCCCCTTGTCCAAACAACCATTCACACTCATCCTCCTATCTAGAGGCCAAAGAGGTTCTCAAATGTTTGGGGTCTCACAGAGGAGATGGGGGTATTCTTGTTTTTTTTTGTTTTTGCAATTACAGTATTGAAAAAATATTCATGATGTCATCAGCGACTTATCAATACGGACTTGACTTTAAATAGTATTAGTGTCATTGTCATGCAACTCCCCTTGTCCAAACCATTCACACTCATCCTCCTATCTAGAGGCCAAAGAAGTTCTCAAATGTTTGGGGTCTCACAGAGGAGATGGGGGTTTTTGTTTTATTGGTGTGCCGTTTCCCAAATATATCGTAATGCACTTTTGAAAATGATAAAACCAAAATAAAAAAAATAAATAAGTTTACATTTATTTTGTAGGAAGTCACGATTCACATTTGATCAGTTTGCTTTTTTAAAAATTTTTATTTTATTCATTTATTTTTATTTTTTGAGTATTTTGGTCGTGGTGCTTATCCTCAGAACGTGGGTGATCGGTATTGCTCTGAGGACGATGGCATTTCGTGGCCAGCCGCGGGAACTTTTCAATCCCCGCAGAATTTGGAAGTCGTAGAGATTTACAGCGTCGATTTGACAGCATCAGAAATGGACATTATGTCATTCTGGAGGGTAGTTATATAACGTCTCGGGCAAAAGTGGATGTGTCTCATGCTCTCAAGCAAACATAATTATGAGTGTAATGTTATGGGCTGAGAATATATACAGCAGGCAAACACCACGATGAAATCATGGTTGCTCCCATCTTTGTTTTTGTTTTGTTGTGGTTCATATCGCGTCCTTATTTAGCTTTTTAGTTCCCACGCGTGTCCAAGTGTCCCTCATTGTCTCCTCAATTTGCTTGGATTCAGTCCTCAGGTTTCTTTGTCCCCGTCGGCAAATTGTATCATGTTTTTCGTGTTGCTTTCAGCAAATGACATGGTTTGAAGCAGGCAGGGGACAGTGAAAGTGCACGTGGAACCGAGAAGAGGGCAGAAAATGGACAAAATAACACTGCGGAAAACCCAACGAAACATTAGGGAGGATTTTATTTGTATTCAGAAATGACGCTTTCTAAACGTTTTTTTAATTTATTGATATTTTACACAACCTCTCTCTAGCCTGCGAAAAAATCCTTTCACTTGGTGATGAAGTAAATCAGAGTATTTTTTTCACCCAATTTACCTTGGAACACAATAAAAATCCACCAATGGACAAAAATAAATGGTGGAAAATCCCATTTTTGATAAACAAACCTAATGCGTCTGAAGCAATTCATCCGGCGCAGTTCTGCCGGAGGTTGAAAGTCGTACGCACAACCGCTGAGCTGAAAGCCTGACCCGCTGATCACGCGGCCAGCTTCCTCTTTTGTAAGAATTCCGTGGAGTTGAGTGCACAGCGCGAGATGACACTCGCTCTTACTACATTAAACTATAACGCCAATATCTTCGGCCACACTCTGCTAGGACCGCAATGCTATAAAAGAAAAAAAAAATGTCGAATGGAGACACTGCCTGAGGGCTTTATATTGCTCTCATTAAACTACAGCGCCAATATCTTCGGCCACACTCTGCTAGGAGTGTGGAGACACTGCCTGAGGGCTTTATATTGCTCTCAGACCTCACGGCAAAATCTGAAAAATTTCCTGAAGCGGTCATGTTGTACAATAGCTACCAAGTCTTTTCATTTTCGGCTCCTCCGCTAAATGAAGTAAGAATTTAAATGTGTCGGCATTTTTTTTTTTTGTTTTTGGTCTGCCTGGTGTAGTCTATAGCCCGTGTTTGGATCCACTAACTTCCAAAGAGTTGCACCTTTGCCATTTAATTGCGATTTCTTCAAACAACAGCCAATACCTAAACTGATTGCCTCATTTCGAGTCAGAGCTTGTAAATGAAATTGGACAACTGTTTCTTTGACTAAAGTACAGACTCTGGTGTTTCAGTCTCAACAGACAGCTGAATTGATCCCGGTGGTCCTTGATAAACTCACCATCTGATAGTGTCTTTCCTTTTGCATTATGAATAACGCTGTATTTAATTGCATTGGCTTTTGAGTGCACCGGGGGTTCTTTTACATTCGGGACTAAATTAGACACAGTTGCTGTTCACATCACTATCTATAATTATAATAACGTTTTCTTTTTTTTCGTTCAAGGTGCATTGCCTCAATGGCTGGACACACATAGACAAGCAACCAGTCACACTCACAATAGCACCAATTTTAAAGTGATCAATTGACCGACAACACACGTTTTTTGAATGTGGGAGGAAAACTGAGTACCCGGAGAAAACCCACACACGTACGTAGAGAACATGCAAACTCCATGGAGTGAGGCAAACGTGCTCACCAGTTGTCCACTGTGCTGCCCACACTAAGTAACAATGAAAATGAAACTACCGTATTTTCCGCACTATAAGGCGCGTTGGAGTATAAGACGCAACTTCAATGAATGGCTTATTTTAAAACTATTTTCATATGTAGGGTGCACTGCATTATGAGGCGCATAGAAGAGAAGCCACAATAGTGGCTGCGGTTGCGTTATGCATCCACGAGATGGCGCCATGCTAAAAGGAATACAATACAGTATAGGTTTATTTCTATAGAGCTTTCGCAACCGTCTGCGGCTGTAACAAAGAGCTTTTCAGAACCTTTAAAATATTACGTCCGATAAATCAGAATATTGATCCAGATATAAAGCGCATCGGATGCTAAAAAAATTATGAGAAAATCGAATGTTTTTAGGTGCGCCTTATAATGCAGAAAATACGGTACATACAATATATGATGCATTTGCCTGTTCATCCTCATCTGAACTGGAGGGAATAATGTTCCCTCATCATCCTGAGCAAACGGTTAAACCACGGTTAAACATTTATGCACCATTATTTATAAATTGCTCGCGTGTCACATTATACAGTACGGTAAAGTACATTCGTGAGTTCTTCATACAGGTATGTTTATGCAGTTCTCTGATAACAAGTGCAGCCATCAGTTACCACAAGGCAGTCACATAGTAAAGTGGTGCACTACCAAAGCTAGGGGGAACACAGTTAGCCCCCGCAAATCATGTCAATGCTTCCCGGAGGACGACTTTTCCAGATGCCACTGTTTTTCCTCTTCACTGAGGCTTTAGCACATTGTGGGTGTGTGGACATATGTGTGCTCATATCTGAAGTATGAATGTGGCAGAGTGGGTCACAGCTGCATAGAAGAGCCCATTTTTCACAAACCAGAGGCCTTTTCTGGGATGTAGAGGAGAAATTAAATGAGTGCAGCAAACTTTATCCTTTTTTTTCCAAACCCTGTGTTCTTTCCAATGAAACGGAGAGTAACATGGAGAAAACACGACAACGTAAATTTTCCAAATAGGCTGTCATACCGATATGCATCCATTCCCTTCCTCCTCTTCCACTTTAATGGGACTTAGAACCAGCATTTCATTTCTCTTTGAGATCTTTTCTGCCTCCCAAAGATGATGAAAGCTTGTTTCCCGTGCTGACCTTATCTTTGTTATGGGGGGGAAAATCCATTTTAGAGAACTTGTATTTTCATTCGGCTTCGAAGGTTGGGCCCCCAAATAATTCTGGTGGAATTTTCTTCAATGACAAAGAAATGCGAGCACACACACATACACACACACACACACACACACACACACACACACACACACACACACACGCAAAATTCATTGGATGTATTTTATTGGGAAATCTCAGATTTGAAAAAGGATTTTGATCAGGGTTCATGGGGGAGGGGGCTCGCCACATTGTGTCGTCCTTCTCCACCTAAGCGTTTGCATCTTCGTGTCCGACACCATGACTGCCATCATGTCTTCCTTCACCACACCCATGAACCTTTCCTTAGGTCTTTCTCTCGCTCTTGCCTGGCAGCTACAGCCTCATGATCCTTCAACCAATATACACTCTATCACTCTTCTGGAAGTATCCAAACCATCAAATCTGCACTCACTTTGGCTAGGGGCAACTATTATTAATATCCAACAGACAGCATTTATTTTGCTCCACCTATTTGGATATATGCGCATTGCACTGCGAGTGAATAGTCTTGAATGGTGCCCTTTGCGACAACCGCTGACAAGTATTATCAGAGACAATATTTACAATACATATCCATAAAGCCTTATTGAGAATGTCGACAGCGCAGTCGTATTAATGTAGCAAAGTGAAGCTACAGTATTTGTTGCTTCATTAACTTGGTCCTTGGAGATGGATCATCAACCAAGAACTCGCATTGCTTTTGAAAGTATTATCTCATTTTAACTCAGTTTTAGAAATATTATTTGCAGACTTTATGGCGAATACAAAGGACACATCAAATATGGCAGACACGCCGACGTGTCTCTTTGAATGAGGAAACCGGTTCAACGGGTTTGAGCGGCGTGGATGTAAAATAAAAATGGAAAACAAAATAAATCTTCATTTTAGATGTTCAGAGAATTTGTGGCTCCAGTGGTTTCTTTTTTTTTTTTTTTTTTTTTTTGACGTCTCAAACAGATACTGTATTTTCGTTGCCGAAACTAATGTAAAATGTTCTTCCTCACTTTGCCAAAGTGTGACGAAGCTCAACCGTCTCAACACAGAATGCAGTTGACGAATATCTGACAGATTTCGCAGCGAGCAAGTCCGTTTGTGAGTCAAGTCAAATCATCTCGTTATTTCAGTGTTCTTACTTTTGGTGACATTTGTGTTCGGCGGTGCACGGTGAGATAGATGTTAAAAGCTGGGATAAGAATGGCCTAAGTTAATCAAACCAGATCAGCGCAATTCAGAAACGCGAATGTCAGCATGGGGAGCGTCCACAAAATGAAGATAGCGCCTCGCGTGTTATTTATCAAGCGTGACACACTCACATTGGCTCAAGGAACGGTGGTCAACATTAGTTCAGTATTAGTTTTCCAGCTCATTACCCGGAGTTCCTTGAATCCATGTGTCTCTCCCGAGACACGTTCTGCTCTCGCCACAGAAAAATCCATCACATGAATTTAGCAACATTGTGGACAAAGGGAAAACAAACCGTGGCTCATGCCTAAAGCGAAAAAGCTGTGTGTTATGGTTTGTAGGGTCCTAATGAGTACTCCAGGCTCTCAATTTCTGCATCATCCATATGTGCAGGGCCATAGGCACATGGTGACTCTGCCTCAGAAACTGTAATTCTCATCGCTGGCTTCTATCTCACCACTGTGGTAAATGAAATGTGCCTGTGGCTCCCCTAAAAAGCGCAGATTTTATGAAAAGCTTTATGGCATTCATCCGAGGTGGTGATGCAAATAAATCCATCAGGGGTAGTGGTTCATTTGAATATTGGTGTGGGTCTTATAATAAATGCACTTACTGTACGTGATCTACCTTATCATTTTTTCACATTGGCCCCAAACATGGACAACAATAGATATTTCGGTTCGAGAGCCGCAAGCCACTGGCTATGTTGACATGAAAAGTAAAGTACACACAGCAAACAGCATTCCATTGGATAGTTTTAAGTTGTATTATCAATATTCACCACTAGATGGCAGACATGGCTTAGTTGCGCTTGCACCGGATCTTATACAGCCTTATATTACAACATGAGTAGGCCTGATTATTTTTGCGGATTTGGAATGGCATGTGGGACAAAAATAGGACCTCAATAATAATACTACAATTTTCTATGAGTTAATTTTTGTGAAAAAATCTACCAAATGAAAATAAGTTCTTGTACTTCACGTTGGTTTGCTGTTCAGCAGTTTTGTGTTGTCCTTGAATGGTCATTTTTATGCAAGAGAGCTCTTTGCTCTTGGGGCAAAAAAGAAACTAGTATTGTTGCAGTTGCTTTAAACCCTTTGTTGGTGAAAAGTGAACCTTTTGTTCATGCATTGTGAACTGTATTATAATGAAAAATGACATATAGTAAGAGCACTTATCTTGCACATATGGACGTATTTTGTCCATATTTAACATTTTTGTCATATATCTGGTTTGGAAGTGTGTGGTCTTCTGTGGCCCCCTGAGTAGCGCTGATGAATAAGTGTGGCCCATCCCCGGCCTAGGGAATGTCACGAACACACCCATTGAGTAATAACACTATTAAGCGGCGAGTGACTAACATAGTAAAACATTCCAAAGCACCGTAAAAGACACCGTATCTGTTATACTTGTTTATATGACGCTGCTCTCTGCAAATCAAAAGACTACACTGATCTGCGGTGTTTTAAAAGCTGGAGGAAAGATGAGCTGGGTATGGAGTTAATGATAATTGTTAAAGGGAAAAGCTTGTTTGGAATGGTGGTTAATATACAAGGCAAGGAGGAGGGCTAATATTTAAGTGGAAGACTTAATCCTGCAAATTGGTTCACTAATGGTGTCCACTGACAGCATGTTAAAAGAAGATATTTTGGATACGAGCCCCGCAGACTGCGCAATCACAGAGACTGTGATGAACAGTATTTACTAACAAGCTGTAATCGAAAGAGATTCTTATGGAAGTGTTTAGTCATTCTCATTCATTAAAGAGTGATACCGATCGAATAAAGCACTTCCAGCTCATTGTAATTGTCTGCGCTATGTTTACGATAAGAGAAGAAAACCTTTATTTGTCTGACAATGGAGAAAATTTCATTGAGAGCTATTTAATGCTTTATACTGTACATGTTGTCAATGTCAAAATGAGCCGTTACTTCGTGTTGTTGTCAGTTAGCTCTTTCCTGTGTGTGTGTGTTTTTTTTTTTGTGTCAAAATGAGCCGTTACTTAGTGTTGTTGTTCTTTCCGGTGTGTGTTTGTTTTTTTCCTTTTGTTTCCCCTAAGTGGCACAAGACGCAATTGCGCAGGGATGCATACACCTGGGAGCTATTATAACCAGCCCCCAGTCTTGAAATCAGTAGTTACACCAAAAAGACAACAAATCGCTCTTTTGTCTCTGACGTTTGTCGTGTCGCATTGTCTCTGTGCAATATTGAACACTGTTGCTAGCTATTACTCCTTACGCTCCTATATCTTCATCGCTCTTTGTTCAAACTTGATCGCTATTCTCCCGACTTGCTAGTCACATATTAGCCCTTTCTTTTGTACTTTGTACGTGTATGATGATTGTCCTGCTTGTTAGTAGTCCTTCATGTTTATTCGTCTTATGGTTTTGTTCTTTGTTTAAAATAACACGGGTAGAACATGCCTGTTCCAAGCTAGCCGCAATTGCCACGGATGCTAGCTCCAACTTTCTTTCTTCCTGTTTGCTCCCCAACCTCTCCACCGCCATGTGGCCGCTAAAATGAACTTGGTACCAGTGGAAAGTTTTTACGCCACTACACCCGACATCAACAGCCATCTACATATTCCTAAAAGAAAGTTAAAATTGAGTTCATGATGAGCCTCCTGTGTGTCACGGGTCATGGTAGCAAGTCATGCTAGCCCCGAGATTCATTCTTGTTTTGAACCTTTTCTGGAGAAGATGCACAGAATATTTTTTACCATCCACTTTAATGTCAGGAGGCCGGAAATAGACTTTTGGGTCAAAAACAATGGAAGTTATCAGTTGCCGTATTTTCTGTAGGCTTCCACATTTTGGCGGCGCAGCGTGGATGGGAGGACAAGGCGTGTTCAGGACTAACTTCAATTCTGAGGTAAAGGATGAATTTGCAGCCCAAGATGAGACACTCGAATTTTGGGAAAACAAAAGTAACAGAGTGAGACTCTACACACCACTGTTACCTGCTGGATCCATCTGCTGTCAAAAGACTGACTGTCACATCATCTAAGCACACTGCGGGACCCCCAACAGATGTGTGCCAGGAAGGAAACGGTCTTCCCGTCACCCGGAGGAACCGATGTTTATGGCTCCGACTAAGCCTGGGACTCAGCTCAGCCGGGTTATCCAGTCTGTCCTGTACGATCCACCGCAAGCACACCACCTGCTCCTTCACTGATCCCCGCACCAGATCAATCCAACTTGCAGCTCAAATTTGCTCGGCTGGGAAGTAGGCTCCCGTTTTGGTCGACTCAGGGGATAGCAGCAGTTCCGCTCCGTTAACCATCTCCTTTATTTACACTTTCCACCTTTTATTCTTTGTGAGTTATGCTAAATCATTTTTTTAGCAGAGAATATTGTGCGTCTATGATGTTAGACCCATGAGGAGCTTTGCCACAAAATGGTGCCAGCCAGTGTCCAGTCAGCTATCAATGAATCCCGGAGGAGACATGGAAAAGGATATAAAGGGCCGGCAATGAGGTAAAGTGCAGCGAGAGAGAGGACTAAACGGGATAGATAGGAACCGTTCCTTCTGTATGTGTGTTCCTCACAAACAGGCAAACTCACTGCAAAACTCCAGTCGTTTGTTTACATTTAAACTTGAGCTCCGGCAGCTAACGCGAGTAGCCTCACACATGCTGTGATTGCATGATTACAAGTTCACCGCCCCGGTGCCGTCATGCTGGTCTTTGGAGACTTCAATCATGTTCCTCGTTCTCATCGTCAAAAAAGTTCACGCCACATGTAGGCTGTGGAACAAAGTTGAACGAATCAACTCTGGACGTCGTCTATGCCAAATGTCAACGTGAGGGGAGCTGTTCTTGTATATTTATTATCGTCGCGATATTATAATTATTGTATTTCTTGGTGATTATGTTTTATGTTCAATCTTATGTGCAGCGCATTGTCACAGTTGCAACTGTTGTTAAAAAGTGCTCTAGAAATACTTTTTAGAATGTATTTTCTTCACTTTTTGGTCAGAAACCGGTGTTTTTGGTGAAACCAACTCATGTTGTACTGCTGATTACTACGGAAGAACTTTTAGTGTCCAGGCAAGGCATTTTTATTCATTTCGCGCATTTCATATCGAAGGTAGTTCACATGGTTTAAAAAAAAAAAAACACGTCTCAAAGGCCTTGCAAACAAAAGAATTGAAGACATTTCAAAACAAAGTCAAGAAATAAAACGTAATTTAGTAAAATTACCCCCCCAAAAAATTTTATTCAAAAAAAAAACAAAAAAACAAGCAGCACGAGCAAGATGTTGGAAAAAAAAAATTCTGGAAATGCTTTAAAAGACCTAAATCCTTGGCAAGAGGATACAAGCATGTTTTTTTTTAAACCTGGATTGAAATATATTTACACTTGGGGCAAACTTCAGTTTTGTTCTGTATCACTGAAGTTACTCTTTCTTTTGTTCGGTTCGGTATTTACACGGCCACAGAACCCGGGCTTTCTGCTCAACTGCATTTGAAACCTGGAACTCTCTCCCCTAGCCACTTGGGGACTCGACAATCATATGGCGGAAGGCAGACGCTAGCCTGGCGAGATCCAGCCCACAGGTCATAAATGTCACAAATGTGAGACTCATTGGCGCAGCAGTATGTAAAACAAGCTTATTTCAGCAAGACAAGAAATATGGGCTGTTATGTATGCTCTTATTCTTGATCCTTGGGGTATTTTGACAAAAGTAGTCCAAAGACACCATATAAGAGCACCAGGGAATGACTTAAATTGGGCAAAAAAAAAAAAAAAGAAAAAAATGTGTCTCCTTCCCAAAAAGATTTAGTTGCCGTGTACTATCGGGGTTTTGTCATTTCGGACCGCACAGCAGGCCGCCATTATGTTGTGGTTTGTGTCTATGAGACAAGAGAGGCTTTTCTCTCGGTCCCCAGATACATCGCTACTGTTATTAAAATGTCAAGGACATAAAAAGCATCAAGTCATCCTAAATAATCACCAATTTGTCAAAAGAAAAAACAACCCGGAGATTAATCGAAAAATCTTTTTCCTATTCCAAAGACAAACGTTCATCAATATAAAGAACAGCGATGGCAACTTTCTTCCAGGTCTCACATCAAGTTCATTAGTATGTAAGGGAGGCTTCGCAACACTCGGTTCCGCAGTCTTTGTAAGCCTCAAGGCATCGTCTTTGTCAAACTGGATCAATGGGATGAAAAGTACTGTTAGAAAGGGGAGGTTTCGCTCAATCATTGCATCTCTCTTTGAGAGACGAATATCCAAGGTCTTCGATTCGAAATCGTCATTCAAGGACGTCTTAAAATGTTACGCGCCGTATCGTCATTTGAGTCCTGTTTTGCGACTCCTCTCGCCCTTTTATTTATTTGCCGATTATATATTTCAAGAAAGCTATCGAGCCATGCGATGTTGCTCAGTGACGACGCAAAAGGAAGAAAATTGATTGGATGAGAAGATGGAGCAGTAGATCTATTTAAACAACTTGCATATTTGTTCAACAGTCGACAACAACCATAACAAAAAAAAAATGCTTTGGAAAAAAATAATTGAACCCCCCACAATGATTCAAATAAAACCTCTAAATATAAGACGTAATATTTACATCTCCTCTGACATTTTTAATGAAGAGAAAAAACTGCAAGAACGTCGCCAGTCATTCACTTGGCAGGGGCTTTTTTTAAAACTATTGCGATCGTAGTTCAGCGGCTGTAAACAAGTCCAGACACTTACTTAACAGCTACGCCTGCTTTTTTTTTTGGCTCATAAATAAATAACACACGCGCTGTAGCTAGGTCTTGTTTTGGTGTAAATAAAATGTTTTGGGGACTTTTTATCGGTCAAAAAGGCTTTGTGATTGAATGGTTGAGGTCGCGGAAGCGGAACTTCCGCCTCGCAGCGCAAAGGCTTTCGGCACACGAGACACGAGACTAAAAATAGATTTAGCTTTCAAGCTCACGTATACACGATGGTAGCGCAGAGCGACCTCAGAGTAAAGGAGGTTGCGTCTGCTGCGATGTTTTATTTCGCGGAGCCGATGATTGACGTCATTGATAGATTGCGCAAATGATGACATCACAGTCGATCGGCGATTTTTGCGTGAAATGCGAAATATCCACCTTTTTCGATCGACTCGATCAGATCTGGTGTAAAGAATACTGATCGTAAAGCATGATGATGGTCCCGGTTTGGCTCGGCTGTCCGTTCTTATCACAGCAGCACAATGCCACAGATGGTGCAAGTTTTCCGGGAGTGTGCACTTGGCATGCTGACTGCAGGATTACCCTCCGGCGATATTGCCTGTTGAATTCCCGACCATAAGTTGTGCTCGAAAAGCAATGGAGAGAATTTGGCAGTACACCTCGAACTGGGCCCACGATTGCAAACCAATGTTAAACTACACTTCGCCAAGCAAATGGCAAGTCCTAAAAATTGGCGACTCGACTAAACACTGACTGGAGTCATGTGATGCCACTCCAATTGCCCAACTTATGTCTTTTACCCCCTTCTATCGCTGGTATTGTTGTTAGCTTGCAGTGAAAAGTGACAATATCAAGAGCTTGAGATCGGTCAATCAAATCTCCCAGGGATCATTGTGCCGCCTATCACAGGAATACGCTATCTGAATGTGTTATCTGCTCACGGTATCTCTCTCCCAACTATATCCTGAGCTTGGATCAGATCCCAGAGCAAAGTGATTGAAAGAATCAGGTATGGGGTAATTGAGTTGGACCTGTAACTTGATAGATGCACCTGGCATGGTGGTCTGAATAAATGGGATTCTTTATTGAGGAAAATAATGATCGAGGAAGAACATGAAAATGATTCAAGATGATGGAAGGAGCTATTTGCGGAATGACAGAAACAGCTCTTCGTCTTTCAATTCTAATCCATCCCTCACGCGGTGTCCAACGAAGCCCACTTCAACACAGACGTAGCAGTATGCGCTTCACATGACACACGCCTTGTCTAATATTTCATACCGCTCCCAAGCAAACTCCCCCGTGTGAAGAGATTGCAGAGCCGTATCATAACCTGTGCCGGCAACAGTGGTCGTAATAACGCCGAGCCTATGGACTGAGACAAGTAGACATTTTATAATGAGGGATAGAATCGCTCAGCTATACGGCACCACTTCTCCTGTTAGGATCCTTAAATTACAGAAGCAAACCATGCGTGCCGCACATTCTCACCCCCTCGACATATCCAGGGCCGTACCTTTCTCTTAGTCGAATCGAGTCAACTCTGATCTGCTTCACTGAATCTGCTCGGCTCGTGGAATAGGGAAAATGACTTGCTTGGAACTGTATCAATTATCCATTTCCAGGAGAAGGGAGAAAAAAAAAAAGCAGTGGAGTGCCTTGCATTCCGTTCTGCTCAAGCCCATGGCTCAAAAAGCTTGGCGAGTTTGTGTAAAGTGTGTGAAAGCTCCATTTAAAATATCACCACACACTTTCAAACTCTCGTCTTGTGACCGCCTCGAAAGTGAGACAAGGTGCGGATGGTTGCGGTTCATAAGTGACAAGCCTGAAGCCACAAAGTGGGGAAAAAAAATAAATAAATTATAAAAACTATTTAAAAAAATTTCATATTAATCATCAATGCAATTGAGGCAGTTTAATTCCAACTGTCGCACAGTCGCAAAGATTTATTGGAAGAAGAAAAAAAAATCACAAAATTGAGTGAAAATCTGTCTCTTTTTTTTGTACTACTTTGTGTACCACAAACTGACTCGTAAACTTCCCAACAAATGATTTGCGGTAGGCCAAATCTTGCGTAGTAAAAAAAAAATCAATAAATTATAAAAACTATTAAAAAAAGTTCATATTAATCATCAATGCGATTGAGGCAGTTTAATTCCAACTGTCGCACAGTCACAAAGATTTATTGGAAGAAAAAAAAAAATCACAAAATTCAGTGAAAATCTGTCTTTTTTTTGTTCTACTTTGTGTACCACAAACTGACTCGTAAACTTCCCAACAAATGATTTGCGGTAGGCCAAAGTAAAATCTTGCGTAGTGAGACAGTCAAATCTTATATCAGGACAATATTTCCCATATGGAAGGTCAGAAGTTTACAATCCATTGATTACCCGGATATAACTCGGATATAAAATCCCCATTAACATGTTGAGAACGGTGGAGGGGAAATCTTTAAAATGATAATAATTAGAGGCTTTGGAATTCATATTCTTAACTTAATGCAAATATTTGACAAAAAAATTGATGTTTCACAACAGATTTTGGTGAACAAATACTCCAAGTAAAAAAAAAAAAAATGCTTTGAATACCGAGAATTTGGCTTTGTCCGTTTGTGTTGCTCATGCCCCATCGGTGAACGGTTGCCCGTAACGCAAAAATGTATGGACCCGTCCGTAAAAAAATAGTATGAACTGGTCCGCGTCAGCAAAAATGTTTGTCTGGGTCTACTTTCTGTCAACAAATTGTCAGGTGCGCCGGGGTCATGTCATGGAAAACGCCCTCGGTCCGACGGAACACCGATTGAGGCATGTCGTGGTCTGCCGAATTCTCAAACACCGGAAACTAAACTTGCCCCGGCACGAAAATGCAAATGCGCCAGTTTTTACTGCCGGGCACACGTCTACGAAATTATAAAGGCCCCATGAATTCCGCCTCTGGAAATTTTCATTCCAGCATGATTAGGCGCAAAAATGGCGTTGCAATTCAGTTATTAGATCGTGGGGTCATCCGCGGATTGTAAACGATCCACATGGACATGTAATTTTCCAACTCGGCTCTAATTTATTGCAGTTAGATGTCTCACATAGCAGTATATGGTGATTTTATTTGACAATAACGGCCTTAATACCGTTTGGATCATACCATTGCTTCTAAAACAGTATTTCCATAGCGTTGTAAAATTGGTCTAACATGTTAATGGAGCGACCCAGACTCAAGAATGATGTTCATGCCTGCGCATTTGTTGACTTCACAAGTAAATTTTGGTTCGTTTTATTGGCTTTTGTTGTGTAGTTTTCTTTAAGATGCCACAAAA
>NW_017805034.1:1275032-1312668 GCF_001891065.2 Hippocampus comes
GTGCAGTCTGGGCTTCCCTCCTAAAGCTGCTGCCCCCCGCGACCCGACCCCGGATAAGCGGTGGAAAATGGATGGATGGATGGAAATTGCTGTAAGTCGGGACAAACCAATTCACGACTGCAACCGCTATAATATTGTATGTTTGCCTTGAATTGCGAGGAATCGTGATTGACATTATTAGTAAGATGGCCGACTAACTGCACGTCAACTGTGTGTTTGACGGTTTAATGGCTGAAGGTACATCAGTAACTGTGTCTCTCTTTTTTTCCCCCTTCATTGGACACATCTGAATTGCGCTTGTAACTCAAATTTTGGCTTGCAGCACGAAGCAAAACACCAAGCGATGCAGGCTCGTGACTTGAAAACTCATAGATTGAGGCACGCATAAATCAAGGTACCACTGAGATTGTGTTTACAGTGTGGTGTTATTCCAGCAGACAGATAGACAGTCTAGAGCATACAGTATGTGTGTGTGTGTGTGGGGGGGGACGGGGGGGTGTCACGGGCGCCTGCTTGCTGCTTGTGATTTGGAGGTCATTAGAGGACAATGTGTGACTTTGTGTCTATATGGTGTCCCAAAGCTTCCGTCACATGAGGACGAAGATGAGCGCCAGTGCTCTTTAATTTATTACGGTGGCTTTATGTGGCTTTATCGCGCACATTAGCAACATTACTTGTCACTTTCATCTGCAAAGTTTCTCTTGGATTAAAAATTGAGGAGGAGAAGACAGTAACCACAAACTTATTTGAGAAGGAAGGAGGGAGGAGGGGATTTCCATGCTGACTTCCATGCAAGGGCAGACAGACATGTGGTTGGATGTTTGATGTCAGCCTGGAGGAATTTGTTTGCACAAATGGCTTATATGTCATTGAGCCCTTTTATTACCTTGCTGGAACCATCTACTTGTAGGCATGGAATTTGGGCTGAGATCACATTTTCTGCATTTGAAACAGCTCAAGCTGAATTTGAAATCACTCTTGATTTAGGGCTTTACGACGCCAAGGAATGTGACGAGCCAATTGATTCATTCATCAGGATAAAAGCTGACAGACGCCACCGAGCAGACTTGCTTGTCACAGTCGGCTTTTTGAATGGCAGGCCTTTAATCTTGCTTTTGCAGTTCAGAAGAGCTAATTAAAACGACACGCCAGTGCGCCAACACTGTCAAGACCTGGATGTATCCAAGCCATTATAATAGCAGCTCCACTCGCCCCTTCTCTGTTTTGACACTGATGCAAAAAAAATAAACACATCTACACCATGCAGTTAGAAACAATTTACACTTGTATATATGATCAATGGGAGGATGATTGGTAGGGTGGCTTCACGTAGTCTATGTTGAGGCTCAGTTGGACATATGAGATATTTATAGATCCGACCACTCTGCGGATTGATTGTCTGGTGGGTTGTTTCGTATCGATCCCAGGTTGAGGAAACTGCAAACACGTCACAGGTCAGACAGACATCCACACACACCTTGGGAATGTGGAGGCTGGAAATATTTCATGGATGAGTGGTAGGAGGCATCACTACACAGGAACCCCCACAGTCGAACCTTCCTGAGGTCATATAATTGAGACTGAATTCAGAAGAAATTCGACATTCGAACCATCTCCATGTGAAATCTCAGTGAACCACTACTACTACTCCTACGCACAATTTTGGAGAAATATAGTCACGCTTTGTGATTGGCAGAGGTAAGAAAAGTGGAATCTGTAAAGATAAAACAACAATCCTTTCCCGGATTTCTTCCCCCATCCGATATAATAGAAGTTAACACCTGTAATAATAAAGTTGTAAAAAATTGTCTTCAGTGTTCGTTAAACTCTTCATTTGCCATAGCACGGAACAGCCAGGACAGTGATGTGTGAACCATTTCCTGAATGAAAAAGTTCCATTTCCACTTCTATGGTTGTCATCATAAATGTCTTTTTTTTGCCATCACTGGTACTTTCAACATGATAATATTTTGAATGCCAGCTGAGCCGAAGTCCCACATCATTTATAACAGTGGTTTTGAGCTCATTTTTGTTCTACTTTGTGTACCACAAACTGACTCGTAAACTTCCCAACAAATGATTTGCGGTAGGCCAAATCTTGCGTAGTGAGACAGTCAAATCTTATATCAGGACAATATTTTCCATATGGAAGGTCAGAAGTTTACAATCCATTGATTACCCGGATATAACTCGGATATAAAATCCTCATTAACATGTTGAGAACAGTGGAGGGGAAATCTTTAAAATGATAATAATTAGAGGCTTTGGAATTCATATTCTTAACTTAATGCAAATATTTGACAAAAAAATTGATGTTTCACAACAGATTTTGGTGAACAAATACTCCAAGTAAAAAAAAAAAAAATGCTTTGAATACCGAGAATTTGGCTTTGTCCGTTTGTGTTGCTCATGCCCCATCGGTGAACGGTTGCCCGTAACGCAAAAATGTATGGACCCGTCCGTAAAAAAATAGTATGAACTGGTCCGCGTCAGCAAAAATGTTTGTCTGGGTCTACTTTCTGTCAACAAATTGTCAGGTGCGCCGGGGTCATGTCATGGAAAACGCCCTCGGTCCGACGGAACACCGATTGAGGCATGTCGTGGTCTGCCGAATTCTCAAACACCGGAAACTAAACTTGCCCCGGCACGAAAATGAAAATGCGGCGGGGTCGTGTCATAGAAAGCGCCCTCGGTCCGACGGAACGCCCATTGAGGCGCGTCGTGGTCTGCCGAATTCTCAAACACCGGACACTAAACTTGCCCCGGCACAAAAATGCAAATGCGCCAGTTTTTACTGCCGGGCACACGTCTACGAAATTATAAAGGCCCCATGAATTCCGCCTCTGGAAATTTTCATTCCAGCATGATTAGGCGCAAAAATGGCGTTGCAATTCAGTTATTAGATCGTGGGGTCATCCGCGGATTGTAAACGATCCACATGGACATGTAATTTTCCAACTCGGCTCTAATTTATTGCAGTTAGATGTCTCACATAGCAGTATATGGTGATTTTATTTGACAATAACGGCCTTAATACCGTTTGGATCATACCATTGCTTCTAAAACAGTATTTCCATAGCGTTGTAAAATTGGTCTAACATGTTAATGGAGCGACCCAGACTCAAGAATGATGTTCATGCCTGTGCATTTGTTGACTTCACAAGTAAATTTTGGTTTGTTTTATTGGCTTTTGTTGTGTAGTTTTCTTTAAGATGCCACAAAAAATAAATAAATAAATAAAAAATACGGTACTGACGATGGCATAGCTAGGAATGTTATTGGACGTGACTGAAAACATTATCGGTATGTCAGATGATGGCTGTAGTGTGCCTGCGGAATGGATTCGTTCAATTTTCATGATTTCTCATGAGACAGGAATTCTATTTTGAGCAAGCATCCCTGGCAGGATTCTGTTTGACCAGAGTTTTTTGGTGTTTGTGTGTCGAAGTGAACAACAACAGTCTCTCTAATCTCTTTGTCCACACCGGTTCAAAGCAGAGGTTGAATTATAGCAAAGCGGGATTTAAATTATACGCTGTGGCGTTCACTCCGTCGACACACCCGGCCGGCACTGCGCAATATTGAGGAAAAGCATCCTTCACGTCTTTCACGAACACAAACGCGAGTGGGGGGGGAGAAAAAAAAAAATCTACAGGCAGGTGAACTAATGGAAAGTCTCTCAGCCACGCACCATAAACTTTGTCAGCTCAAACAAGGGAAAATGAGGGTGGCGGGGAAGAAGATAAATTAGGTATAAAGACACATCGGATGAATTGGGGCAGGTAGATGAGGGGGGTTGGTGTCAGCATAAACATGAGTTATTCATCATTAAATGTGAAGTTTATTTAGTCGTAGGACGTACTCCAACAGCTCGGCTGCGTACCTGACAACTTTGACTCCTCTGTGATTAAACCGGGAGGAAGAACTGCCAGCAGGAGCTCACAAATTGGCTGCCACGCGGACATATGGATTATAGGGGAATTTGCATCTGTTAATGATGCTTGTTGGAAATTATATAAATAACAATTGGCAATTGCTGAGGCCGAAACTAATTACCCACATTCTTTATTAAGCGCCGTTTCGTAATCCCTCGAAGGATTCTCCACGGTGGCGTCTTTCCAACCCTCGCCCCTGCCGTTAGCTCGGCATGTTTACTTCCACAACTCATCATAGTCCTATCGCGAGCTTGGCCAGATATTCCATCAACTGAAAGCGCGCGGAGTCTATTTTCAAATTCCTGACATATGGACAGATAGTAATTCCCTTTTGGGGTTGTCAAAAAAAAGGGAGATGTAGATTGAATGCTCGAGATCTGATTGAGGAAACCCCAATTTCAAAGAGAACATCATCCGAAGTATTAAAATGTAATTCGGATTTTTTTTTAAACTTGTGTTTTCCAAATAACAGGGTGTGGCGAATGTCCTGTTTTATTGCAGTGTGGTTACACAACTCTCGAGATGTTGTGAAGACCTTGTTGAATACTGTTGATTGATGTAAGCACTTTTTTTTTTCCATGCTGCTGAACTTAAGTCGGAGTTCAAGATGAATCAGTCATTAAGGCATGAAAAGAAAATCTGCCTCCAGCAGACAGTGCATAAAAACCGACTGAGTGCGCTCGAAGGAGACAGGAGTCAGGAGGGACACCAAGAGAAACGCGGCAGGGTTGGTCAGTTCTAATTCTGCACTTTTAACCCAGCTGCAGTATATCTGGACGTTGGCGCAGTGGAACAAAGTACGCCGCATTTTTTTTTTATTTTTTTTTTTTATGATCCTGTCACCAGCAGCTCAAAGTCTGTTTTTTCAAATTCAATTAAATCCCAATAAAAGGCGGCATGATTTTGAGCGTGTTCAACGCGAGGCTTTGACAACCGTTATATTTGATGGCGGCGTTCAAAGAAGGGCAATTTCACGTTTGACGTCATGTGGACTTCAAGGGTTTATTGTTCCATCTTTTAGTGCAGGTGTAAGAAAAATGCGGCTTCGATGTCCCTGCGCCCCTTTGACCGTACATTAGAGAAGCAACGCGATCAATCAAATAGAAAGTGGTCAGAGCAATGCAGGTGGTTATATTGCACATTAAGTTGGAGCACAAAGCAGTGGAATTGCACATTCCGATGGCAGTGTGAGGTATTGTTATAGCATGGTATTGCACCGAGCATGGTGGCCTCGGAGGTCACAGCGTCTGCTCGCGCCCGGTGCATGCCCACAATAAAAATGGGATTCCCGAAATCACATTAGATCAACATTTCCGCTTGTAATTGAGATGGGAGCATGTATGAATCAATGTGCATCTACAGTCAAGGATTACATTTCGCATCCCGACAATCACTAAATCAAGAGGAAAATAAGTCATTTGAATGAGAAAGTACCGTATTTTCCGCACTATAAGGCGCACCTGAAAGCATTCAATTTCCCCAAAAGGCGACAGCGCGCTTTATAATCCGATGCGCCTTATATATGGATTAAGATTCTGATTTTTAGTGTTTTAAGTGTTCTGTAAAGTGCTTTGTGACAGCTGCAGCGGTTGTGAAAGCTCGATAAAAATAAAAGCTGTATTGTATTGTATTCCCTTTAGCATAGCTCCATCTAGTGGATGGATCACGCAACCACAGCCACTATTGTAGCTACTATTCTATGCACCTCATAATGTGGTGCGCCCTATATATGAAGACAGTTTTACAATAGGCCATACATTGAAGGTGCACCTTAGACTCTGAAGCGCCTTATAGTGCGGAAAATACGGTCATTGACTGAAGCTATTCATGGCTGGTGGGCCCCGATGATCAGTCCCCGTATCAAAATTGGGTTGGACGCTTCTTGGGTCTCTTCAATGTAAAATGGCAATTAGCGCGAGCATTATTTTTCCTTTATGCCACAAGGAATTTGAAAAGAAACGCTCAGAACGTTTATGCAAGTGTAGACTTTCAGAACCTTCACAAAAATGTCACATTTACCAATTTGGCATCGGAGTTATTTTATGCCAGGTGCTTCCATTTTCAGGAACTCAAATGCATTTGAACAGTTGACTCATGACACGGAAATATTCCAAGACATTTGAAGTTTTATGATAAAATTGAAATAAAACGAATAGAATAATTATCAATAAATTCGATGATAAAATAATTCACGTTGAACATTACTTTCAACACACCCCCAGTCCCAGTGGCGTGCGGTGAGGTGCATAGTTGGTGAGGCACTGACTCCTTTGGTGTCAGATTTACAAATATACAAAGCAAAAAAGGGGAGCTTATTCAATTGGCTAAACATTATATTTGTGACATGCAGCTATACGGCAAGCAGCACGAGCCAGTTGCACGTATCGACCCAATTTGTGATGATTGCGCAATGCAATGCGCATTCAGAGGTGAGGCTCTGCCTCACCTGCCTCCCCTGCCCAGTCCTTACCTTTACTCCACTCTCATTTCACCCGGCCCTGTTTCACCCACTATTATTAGCATTTTATTTTCAATGCATTTTTTTTCTTTGTATTTATTTATTTATCGTACTTATTATAATCCATTGTACCACAACCCCTCCGGTTCCAGAGCCCAACTCCAAACAGATGAGCTAGTGCCGCTCCTTTATGGCTCTTTTACCTCCTAAAGCCGCTTATTGGTGGGATGACTTTGTCTCCCACCAATTCCATGTCAGTGCCGCTTAACAGTGACAGTTACAGAAAAAAGGCAGACAAATCCGAGCTTTAGCCGGTCGTATGAAAGGCAAGCAAGCCTTGCTTATTTCACTTTGGCTTTTAATAACAGAACTGAGATTTTGCAAGGTGACTCGTATGATTTCACCACAATGGCATCCAGCGACGGTTTTCTAAGTGTGAGCCGAGGCGCACATGGCTCCTGCAAGCAAACATCAGGAGAGGCGCAAAAAAAAAAATTGTTTAAAAAAAATTTAGCTTTTTTTATTTTTTTCTTACCTTTTCCAAGACTCAAGGCATGAGCCCCGGCCAGGATAAAATGGACAAATTATGACCATGATTATTAAAATTAGAATTTTTGTGGATTGATGAGATGATGCCTCAGCGCGTTTTTTTTGTTAGCGGATGCTAGCTAATGAGACCAAACACTTAATAGAGGGATCCGTCCGCCGGTAGTGCATTGTGGGTAATTGCTAAAAGGACGGAGCCCTCTATTGAGGTTAGTTGACCAACTCAGTGGAGTTTTTGGTACAAACCTAAAGAACTTTTTGTATTGACAAGTGAAAAATCAGGCCGATTTGGCGTTAAGGCATATTTCAATCATACTTTTGTATCCAGTTATTTTTTTTTTCTCAAACAGTAAAGTAAAAGGTTGTGCTGAGCTCGGAAATACATTTTACAGACTTCACGTTGGAACTTCTGCTGAGACGAGGATCTGTTTAACATCAGGGTATCCTTCGTGCCAGCCCATGAAAGCAAGCATAATTTAGCGAGAATTTAATGCAAAGCCACTCAGTGCTTGATGAGCTAGCAAGAAATGCAATGTTGCAACCGGGTCTCTGAGGGCAATCAACAATCTGAGCTAACAACCCACCGCGGGCAACATGCAGCGTAAATAAACACGGGCAGATCAAATGAAAACAGACATTTTCATGCAAGGATGTTGCTTCTTGCATGTCACTGACACACACACACACACACACACACACACACACACACACACACACACACACACACTTGAAACACGGTAAATGTGTTTGTATGATGGCATGAAAGTCATGCATACGATTATTTAAATCAACAGCATATTCTCTTGTGCTTGGGTGCGACAATTTTTTTTTTTCAACATTGCTTTTTTTTTTTTCTTTTTTTTCCAAGTCTTGGTGGAATAATCTCACAAAGGGTTCATAGTTTAAGAAGTGCAATGTCGCCGGCTGGTTAACAAGCAAGGCCCGCATTCGTCAAAACAGGTTTTGATTTAGGCGCGCAGTCAGTTTAAGGATATGCTAGCATGTATTCTGTCAGATGCGTGAAATATTTCAGCTTGCTGCATTCGATGACGAATCAAAACAACAATAAGGAGAATATTCACACACGTCTTTGGGAGTCTGTCCTCAATGCGTGCGTCATTGTGACTTTTCTATCCAGGAATGTACAATTTGCATTGCTACAGTCACGACCACCAGGGAAATTCTGGTTTTCTCTCAACTTCCAATCGTCGCCGAGGGAAATAACAAATCTCAGCCCTCGAAGCAAGGTTCAGATATGAAGATTGCGCGTTGAAAGCGATAGCATTTATCTCGCTCTCCTCGATCGATTCTATTGGCCGTCAACGGTACAGCTTGTGTTTCACGATTTTGCATTTGTCACGTCTTGCGCGTTCAACGCCGGTTATCAGCGGTCCGTTTCCTGTCTCGTGTCTATCGGCGCATCTCTGCAGACGAGGGGCAAAGCTTAAAGAAGCATATTTGGGACGTTAGGAAGGTTAATATCGAGGTTTCAAGGACGTGGGATTTATCAAGTGGATAGGTGCAAATCCTGCTGCTACTAGGCCATGGAAGCGTTGCCAAAACTAGTTTTATCCTCTTCTTTCTCCACCCCTCAAATTGGAACAGATGGAGATGTTTGGCACCATTTCTTGGCTGAAACCTTCTTTCCAATGAAACGCCCATTCTTTTGCTTTATATACAGTATGTATACGCGAGAACCATCTGGGCGTTCGGGCTTGGCTCATCTGGGCTGATTAGGTTTTGGAGATACTCACTGGAGGTTTAGTCCTCGTGACATCCGCACCAACGGTGCAAACAAGATACAGTGGAATCTCGAAAGCAGATTGTCCGTGCGCAATTTAATATTTGACCAACAGCTTTAAGTCAACCACGTCTCAAGAGCTGTACAAAAAAAAGCAAAACGTTGTCAGCCTATGAGAATTTCCCAACGGGTTGAATGAAGTCGATCTGTATTGATACATGGATCCATCTGTACATCTATCATCTCAGCTCACAGTTTGCAAATATTTTGGCGCCGAATGATTCATGAGAGGGATTTTTAGTTTTGAGTTGAGGAGGGTTTTTTTTTTGTTTTTCTTTTAATCAGATTTGAATGACAGGAGTCATATTTTTATCTCTTCAAGTAATTTCAGGAAGGGCAATGAAATGAATGAAAACCATGGGAAATATGTTTGCCATGTGGAATTCATTTTAAAACCGCTCCAACAACGTTGTTGATTATTGTTAATCATAATAATAAAAATAATAAGTAGGAATAATAGTAGCGGTCCACTTTTTTTTGGTCATTTTGATACATTTATTAGACCAGAATTGAAATCTTCACATCACTGTCGTGCACATAAAAAAATATAATAATAATAATCAAAAAATAAACAGCTTCTTATTTATTTGAACACGTTTTTTTTTGCTCCATCCATGCAAATGGTTTTGTATGATTCTCTTTCGTTTCCAACGCCGGTTGCTTCAGTCAAGTTAATCAAATCTTATCTGGACGCAGTGACACAAATACTTGTATTTTCTGATGGCACCTACATGCCGACTGCCACATATTTACTTTTGAGAAAAGAATTCAGGATTTTGAGAAGAAATCAGGCTTTTCCAAAGGGATCCATCATGTTTTACTCTTCGTTTCGAATTGTTTGCCTCTACTGGAAAAATCAATTGCTTTCATCAACTAATAGGCAACTTTATAGCAAATCACAATGCTCTCTTCAAGACTATTATTATGGTCACCATTCAACGTGAGATTGGTAGCGACATGGCACGTTTGTTTCCCCGTTACTCCTGGTCGTGCGTTTTCTCATCCCATAATTGATAGAGAGGGAGAGAGGGAGGGGCAGATGGAGATAGACTGGAAGGAGAACACACTGAGAGAATTCCCCTTCCGGTCTCTCTCCAATTAGATGTATTATACAAAGAGCCCTTGGAGAGGATAGATTGCATCCCATCTAGAGTGCGAGATTACTCATGTCGGAGTGGCCTACTGAGAAAACTCAATGCTGAGCAATGTGCCAGAATGGAAATTAAGTCTTCAAACGAACAACTTTTTAAAAAGAACCTATTGTGGGGGTGTTTTTGACATCGCTAGCATGTGATCTGTCTTGAACCCACCTCCCACTTAAATTTACACCATTTTAACTTTAACCCTTTCCTGCACCCTGTAACTTGATAACATAAGTTGTCCACTGGAGTAGCCGCTGTCCGTGAAAGGGTAACATGAACTCGGCAAAATAACACCATTGCTACTTAGCTCAGTTTCCTCAGTTGTTTGCACACCATTTCCAAGTTTAAATACATTTTAAATGAATCACGACTGTTCTTGTCATTGTGCTTTTATCGCGCGGGACTAAATCGGTGTGGCTTGATCAACAGTGAATGCCTGAACGCCAGCAACTCTTACCGTGAACTTTGTATGCTATCAAACTAAAGTTAGCTAGCTAACCGATTGAGTGTAAAAACAGGCTAACAAATTCAAAGAAATTTACTGGGCAGAATGAGACTTCAAATTATGCAGATAGCTGCTTTTAATTACACTTGCTTTTTTTTTTTAATTTTTTAGCCACAACGAATAACTTCCGACAATGCTCGCTCCAGACATCTGATATGAGTTGAGTTGATATTAGCATATGACTGCCTGACAGGCTAAACATCCTACTGTGACAGTGTCATTCTTATGTACGTATGTATGTATGTATGTATATATATATATATATATATACACATACACACACACACACACACACACACACACACACACACACACACACCACCATTTTACATTGTAGCCGAATGACTTTTATATTTCAACTGAACTTAAAATGAACATGGTGCACTTTTGCCTCACGTCAGAGTGAGCAAATTAAAGTGAGCCAATGATAGTTCTCTCTTCTTTGTATAATTCTTTTTGCCCAGAGAACCCTGAGAAAAGCTTCACTCATGTTCTCGTCTGATGATGTCATCTCCTGCCTTCAAACTCCTTCACCGGCAAGGTCAGGTGGCTCTCAACGCTGAGCGCGGCGCTAATGCGGTCAGCTACACATAATGAGGAAATTTTCGGGTAGGGAGTTGACTTTCAGCATAACCCTGGGCAGGACGAAGACAGAAAAGCTTAAAAAAACAAAAAAAAACTGTGTACTCTGCAGCCATCTCTGATCCAAATCCGACAGAAAAAGCAGCCCCATTCCAAATGAAAGCAAGAGACGGTGCCTTCTCATGGGGCTGCATTCTGCAAAAACCCTGGTGGTGGTGGTGGGGGGTGGGGACATAAACAAGACGCACGCACACCCACCACCTCAGGAGCTCCAAGCAGAAAAATCAGCCTTTCACACCTTTTATTTTTCTCAGTCACACCGCGTTATGTTGCTTTGTGCATATAAGCTGGCAATTCACCACCTTTGCTTGATAAATTCCTCACATCTCCATCGTCTGTCATTGGCATTTTCAGGGTGCCAACAATGACACATACCGTACAGTACATAATGCACTGACAAAATACATCTCATACGTTGGACACACGGGAACAAATATTTCAGATAATGCTCGTTGAAACTGCCTTCCGCATCCACTTCAATTTGTAATACATCCATTTTCTGTGTTCAGTTAGCCCTTTCTATATTAATACATTAGTGTATATTATACATGATGTTTGGAGGTAAAAACTTTGCAACCAAAAACGGCTTTCCCATCGTTGGTCAGTATTGTTTGACAGCCTGCTTTGAAAAGCGGTTTTGCTGACATCCATTAGTGTGTTTTGTATCCCTCAGTACGCCCACTGCGGAGCCTATAAACCAGTATGTGTGCACAGAAGTAAAAAAAAAATGTGTCACCTACTACTCAGTCCACCTCCTGGCATGCAGATAAACACTCATTTTGGATTAGGAAGGTCAGAAAAAAAAATGGGCATCCTCATTCACTCCTATTTAGTGACGATGGCAGTGACTTTGACCTCGCTTCCGTGGAAGCACAGCTTTGTTGGTGATCCCCCTGACGGTAATACATGTATAGGCCACTTTACGAAACCATCCAGACAAGCACGGGATGATCCATTGGCTCGTCCAAAACTCAAATGTTTCGCAAATTTTCTACTTGTGTCGTCTATCTTGGTGAGGGGACCTAATAAATTGTGATGTATGGATAACTGTTCATCCAAAGCGAGGATCGTTTGCCTGAGGGAGGGGTTGCAAATAATTCAGTGTATGGTACATAGCTTGATCTAAAACCTAATAATAACAATGAGCAGTAAAAGTTCTTGCCCTGTCTTGATCTTGTCTATGTCATTTCAGACAGCTGTGATTTATTCAATGTCACAAACATGCTGAAGCAGCGGCCCGACGCTGCTCGTTGCAATTTGTATTGTAAGTCACACGATGGTTTACCGACATGTGTCACGCCACGCGTACGTTGTCATCGTGCTTGGTTATGTCATCCGCTACGGTCGTAGGTGACAGCTTTATGACTCTTTTCACATTGATGGGCGGTGCGGTCAATAAATATTCCTAACATGGTGCCTTACTTTGCTATAGCGTCAATGATTTCCCTTCCACTGACTACTAAAGCAGGATACGCGACCCTGATTCCATCCTCTCGATCAAAGTCAAATGTAAATGTTAAACATGGTCAATATTCACAATTGCGAATTCGCATGTGTATGCTCAACACAAAGGTCGGTCGATCCATCGACTTTGTGACTTTGACCCGAAAACGGAATTATTGCTGATAAGGAAGTGACCCGATGCTTCCGCTGTTGATGGAGACAAACTAGTTTTGTTGAGTGTTTGTAGAATGTCTCCCAAAACATGCACCATAATACAAATGACAGAAAAGTTTGCAATCATAATGCCAATACCACATTACCTAACAGTTAGCCCACAGGTGTTTTAAACTCGAGGCTCGGGGGCCAGATCTGGCCCGCCAGGTCATTTTATGTGGCCCGCGAAAGTAAATCATACGTGTCAACTTGCTAAAATCTGTACCTAAATGTCAAATTGTCACGTGTAATAAATAACGAGATTTGGCAACACTTTTGTTACCCTGTTTCCACTCACTCGAACAATAATTGAACAAACTGATTTCAAAACTAGCAATCTATTAATTCGCTGTGCACAAGTAATAATTTTGTGGTTTCACGGTCATAACGGCCTTCCGAGGGAAGACGTAATTCCAAATTGGCCCGCGACTAAAATGAGTTTGATGCCCCTTAGTCAGCCTATCATTATGTATCATAATGTCAATACCAGATTGGCTAACAGTTAGCCTAACTATTTCTTCTTATTTTTGTATTTTCCTTTGGGGGGGCAGCAGTCCAGATGCGCACCATACTGCCTCTCAAAGACAGGACTGGTGCTCAAGAGACATCTGATTTGGGGAAGGAGACTCACGATTGTTGTCTGGGTGGCCCATAAATTTCATTTAAGACATCAACAATTTGGTACATGTGTACCCAACTAAAGTGCGGTGTTAGTGTTTCTTTCTGTCCAGTGCAGCCACAGGGCTTTATCTTTTCTTGTTTCTTTTTTTTTTTGTACTGGGTAGCAATTCACAAGATGGCTTTTGACATTGTCTGAGAACAAAAGTATATTTCTTAAGGACCGCTATTGCATGTGATGCACTTTTCTGTAAGCTTTGCTTCAGGTTACAATGACTCAAAAACAAGTACGCCAGCCCTAGAGAGACACTTAAATCGCAGAGAAGCTGTTGTGTTGCTTTTCCACTCTGATAAAGCTGTTAAAGGACTTCGTGTGAGTCATCTGAACACTTGTATTTATCACTGCTGTAAAAAAAAAAAAAAAAAGTAATCCCTCAGGTAGGACAGTGGCGAGGTGTGACTTTCTTGGCAGTTTGTAGAGCAGCAAATGGTTTCTAATTCCTCATCTAATGTGCTCATGTAAAGTTAATGAGTGAACCGCAACTAAGTTTTGCCTTCAAGTCGACAACCATTCGGCAATACTACAATGCTGACTCATGCAATTTACATAAGATCACTCGCTATTTTTTTGTTTTGTTTTGTTTTTTGTATCTCACGCTAGCAAGGACTGCAAATGACAAATGGTATGCCACTTCTTTAAAAATGCCCGCTTTTCTTTCGTGACTTCAGGACAAATTTAGGATGCTCTCACTATTTTTCCATTTTAAACAGAAATTAGAATTTCCAAACCGACATCTCCTTCTCATTTTCAAATTTGAGTCAGGGCTTCTCGGAGATGTCAAAAATTAAATCACACACTTCCGGCGAAAGACAGGCTGCACACTAGACTGATTGCCAGCCGATCAAAGAGCACATAGATACAAGCAACCATTTGCTCATTGACCTTCATTTACTCACAAACGCGTAGGAATATTCGTACTCTGCGCACAAGTTGAGCATGTACGTTTAAATCACCGGCTGATTCTCGGCATACGCGTACCGGGCCATTTAATTCTCACTTGTGTGCGCATATTGATGGATCATAATTTATGCTAAATGACAGCCTGTGCACATGCTGCACTAATTTGCATAAGTTGCGCCCATATTTCCTCAAAAAAGTGTCCGTTTGACGCATCTCGGCTAATGCGCAGAGGGTTAAAGTTGCGAGAGATTTAAAAAAAAAACATTATCGTGATGGCAATTCCACCAAACTCACATTACACCAGCCATGCCGGGATTTAGACCTGCTTTTAGCCGGTCGAAATTTTAGTCTACTTTCTGTCACCAAATTGTCAGGCGCGGTGGGGGCGTGTAATAAAAAAGACACTCGGTCCTCCCGAACACCCAGGGAGGTGCAGCATAGTCTACCAAATTCCCAAACATGATGAACTAGATTTGGCATGGCATGAAAATGTGGATGCACCGGTTTTTACGCCGAACGGATGTGCGCCTGTCTATGAAAATAGCGCCATGTAGACAATGAAAAAAAATGTCACATGGACCAAATTTGAACACAAGAGGTGGCAATTTAGGCAGTGCTCGCTAAAAACACTTGATAAAAACACTTTGCCCACAAGGCTTTTGTTTGAATGAAATTTGTGATTTCAAAGCTTGGTTAAAGCAAGAATCAAAAGAGTGTACGCATTTTTCAGTGACACCTTACTTTTACCAAGTCAAAAATCCAGTCTATTTTCAGTCACCACATTGTCAGGGGCGTGCAAAAAAAACCCCAAAAAACGCACTTGGTCCGCCGTAACGCCCAGTAGGGCGCAGTGCAGTCTGCCAAATTGTTAAACAATGTCAGTCCTTATTTATGTTCATGATCATTTTCCTACAATGGCAACATTCATTGTCATCACCAAAATTTCACCCTTTCATACATCCTGATAACATGGTAAACTGTCCACTTTCGTAACTGCTGTCCCTGAAAGGGTTAATGATAGTGTGTGTAACTGCTACATACAAATATGGCTTGTAAACTATATATATATATATATATATATATATATATATATATATATTTTGTGTGTGTACAGCGTATACTATATGTCCTATTCCCTTTAACCCTGGACAGTCCCAACACATCAATGCCAGGATTACACCAATCCTTGTTGTTACTCACTGGTGACTGCAGCAAGAAGCGCACATGTTCGTGTGGCTAGTACTTAACCGGAATCCCCAGCAAGAGGATCAGAGATTCATGAAAATAGATTCGAGGGATTTATCCAGTTATCAAGCCAGTGCAGACAATCTCTGTTAAATGATAGCGGACCCCCATTGCAAATGGACCGCCCTCCTTGATCTACTGAGGGACCCTTCGATGTGAGGCCTTGCACTGGGGCTCAACAACTCTAACTATAGATTCAATTAAACGGGAAAAAGGATTAGTGTTGAAATTCAGCAGTTTAGCAGTGTTGATGTCTCCACGCTGACTCTGTTTTCACTTTGAGCTTTCAATGAGGACTTTGATTATGGTGCTGTGATAGTCTGCCGACACGGGAGTATTTCTGCTTGATGGAACTTGAGCAATGGCAACACAGCTGACTGATTACGATATGACATTGTCGTCACCGCAAAGCAATGAAACCGCATCGGAGTAGGCCGTGGTCCTCCACCTCGATATCATGGCGAGTGAGCTCTCGTGCCGACGTGTTAAAGGGCTCAGGGATTATTTCCCCATGTCACCTGATAAATAACATGGATTACATCCATGAGCTAAGCATATTTGTTTCCACCTGTGTTTTTGTATCGATGTTATTTGCATATTTTCAAGACAAAATGGTCCAATAGAAAAGTGTCGCGTCAAAAATCCCAAATTATGTTTTGATTTCATGCACAGTACTGCTTGCAATTATTTTCGTCCTCCAAGACATGACGAAAATAATATTGCTGATATTTTTCTGGAGACATGTTCTCTTTTTTTTTTTTTTTATGACCTAAAAACCACTTAAAAATCTGTGATTCCGTTAATTCATTTGGGTCAGCCGCAACTGATTTAGATGGAATTGGACAACCGTGAACTAATGAACTATATGCAAGGCAACACATTTATGCATTTCCAATGGAAAGGTCAGGTAGCGTAACAGTTTCCGCTGTCAAGACGTTTCCAAGCTACTTGGACGCCGTCTGACAGGAAAATCATTATCAGTCATTAAATGAGCGATAACCTGGGTTTGTGTCATCTTCAAAGTTTTAGCGCTGGTGCTTTTCGAGATCAAAACGGCATCAAAGGTTGATACTTTTTAAAGACGAGGAGATTCTTCTCTCGCCAACACTTCGATGCGCAGCCGACCATGTTCAGCTCATCAACTTGGCTTTGAGTTTCACGCAGACCCACATCGACAGAGATGCAAAGTGAATGTACCGCCTTAATCTTTCGATCGATGGTGCAGGTGTTCCTAATGGAGTGGCCCCTTTGAGTATTTTGTAGACAAATCATTATTATGATTGTGATTGTTGTTGTTATTATTATACACCTGGGTAAGAGGAAAAAGTGACCGGACAAGTTAAAATAGAGATTTTTAATGACATTCCAATTTTCAGTGTGGCCTGGCATCTTAGTCAAGCCGAACAAAATTGAAATGTTTTCCTCCACAAGAGCTGCGTTGCTCTTTGTTGCGCCGGAGTGACAATGAGAAAAGGGAGAGTAGATAATGAAATCAAGAACAGACAAAAAGAGGGCGAGAGAGAAAGGGGAGAGTGACAATGTAATTAGAGGTTGTAGAAAACAAGCAGTTGTTTGAGATGCATGCAGTCACTGAGCGGGCGGTTATTGTGTTTATAACCCCAAAGGAGGAGGGCTGTGAACCTTGATAATCCATTGGAACCTCTGAGAATGAACATTCAGGGACTCTCGACGACCTCCCGTTTGTTATCATTTTGAAACTACTTTCCTCTTTGAAATGACATTTTTCCAGGGTCAGACAGTTGCCTTTCAAACATTTGAGTGCTGTCTTTTTTTTTTTTGGTTTCATTTTCTAGATATATAATCATTTTAATATGATAAACACCCTGTAAAAGTTATAAAAAAAAAAATCAATCTTGGATTTTAAACACCACCAAGAAGGGTGGTGTTTGCTAACACGTCTGCCAAATTTGAATGAATTAAAAAAGAAAATTGCCAAGCACATAAAATATGTGCTTGGCAGCTCCAAATTTGTGAAAAATAGAGTCCTCACACCTCCTCGTTGTCGGACGCTACGGGCTCGTCCCGTGAATTATCTAAAAATACACCACTACCACGCTTCATCTGTCAATCAAATATGTGCGTGTGGCTCAGATGATATCTGTAGTGTAATCTGCAGTCTGAATAACATGTGCTGTTGTTTAGTAAACAAGTAACTTTCTCTCCAGTGTTTCTATTATGTGCAGGTGGTGACATATTGGAGAAGCAGGTTGCTCCTTAGCTAACCCGCCAGCAAGTTAGCTTACTCTCTGGCTGGCACAGAGTGAGGCGGTCGTGAATTGTTTGACATAGCCACTGGCACACGAGCCAGCTAGTAGGCTAGCCTTAGCTAACGGACTGGCAAAGTACACCAAACTCATACCACTTAAGGGAAGATGCATGTTTTTTTTTTTTGTTTTTTTTTTTTTGTTTTTTTTGCGTGGATTGCTAGTTGAATGCATTTTGTAGCGGTAGAAATGGGCGTTGTTATTTTTACCAAATACCTCGTAATTGCTGTAAAAAGCCACGGACGGAATGACAGATGGTGGGAGAAGGGGGGAGTAGGTGGCTTGGATTTAGTCATGCCAAAAAGAATTTGACAACTGAAATGGGAAGAAAAACAAAAAAGAGTGCAAGTCTGGCGCGAGGCACGGTCTAAACCTGCACAGGGGCAGGCTAGAGTGGGTATTGGTATTTTTATAGACTCGTGCAGCTTGCCGCATTAAAAAAATAAATAAATAAATCAGGTAGTTGATTTTGTGCCATTGTGGGCATGAAAGAAAGCTGATTTGATTGCCATCCTCCAACACATACCACACTTATGGATTGTTTTTAATGGAAACATGCCTGTAAGCGGGCTGCCATAATTCAGTTTGGAGGGCCTGTTGCTTCTTACACAAAGGAGCAGATTGCAGACCTCCAGCTGGGTACGCTACCTCTTGTAGTGGGAGCACTGACAAAATGTAAAAGTGTCCAAAAATCAGCCAGAAAGGATGAGGACAGGGAACTGGTCCTTGCTAATTGCTTTCCTTTGCACCTTCGAGTGCACATTCTTCTTCTCGTAACAAGGCCTTGTTGAGACATCAAGTTCCAAACCGCCAAATAACAAACAAATCATCTCATATATGTATTTGGAAAATTTACAGTGTAAAGTGAACAGAACATGCATGTTTTTAGAATGTGTGAGGAAGCCAGAGAATACCCACGCAAGCACGAGGAGAAACATGAAAATTCCACACAGGAAGGCCAAAGACCAGATGCAAACCTCTAAGCTCAGAACTGTGAGACGATGCTAACCAGTCGACCACCGTGCCGCCATCATCCTCCTTTGTCTCATTTTTAAAATACCGTTACAGTGTCAGGCAATTTATTTCGCACTGCGTATGTCATTTATACCAACAAAAGCAATTTTCATGTCCAGTATTGCGTTCAGTAATTGTACAGCGTCCTCGCTTTTCCTACTTGTGGCATTGTGAAGGTCTCTTTTATACTGCTGATTGTTTTCATTCACATTGTCCATCGTATTGAGCACGGGGGGAGAGTAGAAAAAGACCCGTGACAAAATAAGAACCAGATACATACAGCAAGTGATGAGTCAGAGACTATGAATACAATCCTCATTGCAATTCTCTCTCAAATGGATTGTCAGGGCTATCTGGATTTCAGACGGTGAACTAAGCCTGAGAGACGTTTGATATATACAGTACATCGGTTTTTTTTTGAAGTACCAGTGCACCGTGAAACTCTCGATTCAATTCCATCATTATTTACAACTCTGTCATTTCATTCAACAAATTATGCACAGTGAAATTGGTCACATCATGACCAAAAAAAAAAAACAAAACTGTGTAACTGCTGCTGTCATAGCACCCAACAGCAAACAACGCTTCCCCTAGCATCCACAAATACAAGTTCACACTGGAGTGCTTGGATGTTATATGTCTACCAATGAAAGCGTTAGTAATGGATCATCTCTACTTGTACGGCATTGTAAAGTTACCGACTGAGGTCGTGAGTAACCGAACAGGTGGCTAGTCAGCTTTCTGCGCCATAAGGCTCGTAAACCCCAGTAGCGGCTTGTTTACGTCCAAGCATGTCATTTGTGGGTGTTTTTTTTTTTTTTGTCACCGTGGGTGATGAGAATTTTTTTTGCTGAGGGAAAATTGTGCGCTCACATTTGGCTTTAGCACCTGTGATCAATCAAATGCGTGAAATTCATGGCGAGGACGCAGATGCTGCGGCTTTTTATGAAGTTGTTTACGTTCACAGAAATCTCCCACCCCCCCGCTTTTAGGTCTGCCTTGCTTTTAAGACACAAAATTGCACACTAAAGTGCTAAAGTGTGGCGTTATAATGACACTCGTGATTAGTGTACTCAGCTAGCAATTTGTTGCTAATTTCTCAGTGCAGCCAAATGATGTCAAGGTAACGCAGCGTGGTGCAAACGCGGAGGCCAACCGGATAGAACTATTGCTTGGTAGTTTAAAGCGGACATATGGTGGAAAATTAATTAAATGAATGCATGTAGACCCATCAGGTGGGAAATTAGGCAAATTGACAGCTAGCGGTACAAAATTCCAGAGCAAAAGAAGCACTTTGAAGTGGTGGCACTGCATCGTTAGCACGGATTAGCATAAGCTAGCTGACAATGTGACCGGCGTGAACGTCTGAAAATAATGCGATAAATTTCGTCCAAGTTGTGGGAGTGGAGGGTGTATTTGCGTTTGGCAAGCGACGTTAATTGACAAGTGTAGCTGACAGAGTGAGCCGAGTTTACCGCATTTAGTTGATTTCTTCGTGCCAACACAGTGGTGGCGCGCTGAGCATTTGTGTTTCACCGTGTGTCTGTGCAACACGTACACACGTGAAATTTCTTTTTCTTTCACGGTCTGGGCTCTGCTAATAGAAGCAAGCAGCCGTTTGCTGCGAAATACCTGCCACGGAGTTGTTAAGACACCTAGCATTTATTTTCAATTGTGACATTTTCTCAAAGTAAATGAAAATAGTGATGTTAATTTTTGACTCTGATATCTGCTATTATGTAGAGAAAACTTGTTTCAACACTGACAGTTCCCTTCGAGAGCGGCAGCTTTTGATTACAGCGGATCCCCACTATCAGCGGATGCAGATAGGATTCAAGAAATGGGGGACATGGGGACCAAGTTTCTAAAAGTAGTTAATATAATATGAGTTGCATGCTTCCGGTGACTCCCAGACTTTGAAACGTGATGAACTCTATGCCAGGCTTGTAAGATTCATCTGCCTTGCCAAATTGGCGATCCGACTTGAGGAAGAGGGGTGATTAAAATTCTGACTCTGAGGTGCAATTGTCTTGTGGAACTTCAGTGCATCATTAGTGTATGTGCAGTCCAGCTGGAACATTCCTGACGGAAATTATATTAATTTTGTTGTCGTGTAACTCTGTCAGGTTCAACCTGAAGACAAAAGACACACGCAGTCACACCTTTCATAACACTGCATGTATATGTTGCTCATTCACTTTGCACAGATGCAAATCCGATAAGGGAAAAAGGCTCCGAATGTCTTTAATTTTGCCGAACTATTGATACAGCTAACCGAATTTTAGCCACACTTTGTATTTTCTGGTTCTCCTTGAACATAACAACTGGAACAGATTAATTGAGTGAGTCGGACTACATTAACGGGTGACTGAGAGTAACCCGAAACCGCAACAACTTGGAATTTAGCTCATGTGCAGGGTGGGAGGAGGGGTGTTGAAACGGCGTGTGAAGGCAATGCATCAAAATGCCTTTGCGGCGCTGCTGATAACACGGCGCCGGCTCCTGAATAATAGGTTTGATTGAATTAGCCATCCACTTTTCTCCACCACAAAGTAGCTTCATCCTGCATGCTGCCAGCCCAAACGCTTGTGATTGAAGAGTCAGGGGGGAGGGAAATAAGGTGTCCAAGTGAAAAAGATCAAGATGGAACAATGGAAATAGTCTTTTGATATGGGAAAAGCTCCGTTTGGGGCCTCCAGACTGTCCCAACAGGACACCTCTTGTTTGACACCCGATCTTGAAACGAAAGAAGAGAACGCCGTCGTCGCGCTTTGCAAAAGGGAAGCGTTCAACCGTCTCGCAACAATTAAGCACTTCGAACAAAATCAGTCCCTCACATGAGTGATTTAGACTGCACGGTACATTAATCAAAAGTGCATTGAGCTGAAGTGTGCTACTGTATGTCTGAAAGCATTTCATCCAGAAACATCTGAGACCAGGGATATAAAAAGGAACATGCTATGGGGCGTCTTTGTGTTCAACTTGCCGCACTCGCCGGCAGAATAGGAAACATGAAATGGGGGCAGGGGGTGGGGGGCGGGGGCTCCAAGTGGAGAAGAGGTGTCACTGTGGATCATGTTGGATCCTACAGGCTCTGACTTTGAACACCATGACTGCTTATTAATATTCCTGTCTCACTGCGGGCTTTCGTTGGAGGCTGAGATGGGATTGCCGTGATAACCGCAGTACATGGCAATGGATGCAATCCCCTGAATTACCTGGAACCTGACCAGCAAGCTAAGCCACCTATAAAGCGGCCTGGAAGTAAATCAGGGCCTGTAATTGGCTTCCCCCCCCGGCCCCCCCCTCTCCCTCTTTTATGCTGTTGCGCTTCCCTCTTCTTTCCAGAGCATTGTTGACACAATTTGTGGTTTGTCTTGTCATTTATGAAAAGATGGGACATAATAAGTTCGAAGGAGAGATGGTGGAAAGAGTGGTCGTCATGATGCGTTTGAAGTACCTCGCTACATGCCATAGAAGTAAAAAAAAAAAAAAAAAACATTTACAGTTTTGCTCTGATTCATTTTGAGTTGAAATGTGAATAAAACGGGGCGGCCAGGTGGCCGACTGTTAACCGCGTCTGCCTCACAGTGCAGAGGCGCAAGGTTCGATTCCGGCTTTCCTGTGTGGAGTTTGCATGGCCTGCGTGGGTTTTCTCCGGGTACTCTGGTTTCCTCCCACATTTCCAAAACCATGCGTGGCAGATTAATGAAACACTCTAACCTGCCCCTGTGTGAGTGTGAGCGCGGATGGTTGTGTTCGTCTGTGTGTGCCCTGCGATTGGCTGGCGACCAGTTCAGGGTGACAGCTGGGATAGGCTCCAGTGAACCCCGCGACCCTTGTGAGGATAAACGGATCGCGTAATGGATGGATGGATCGATATTAATAAAACCTAATTCAGTTGTGTCACTCAAACTATAAATGCCTGCATTGCTTGTCAAGTCAAATAATTATTTGAATGTTTAATTTGTTGGTTATCGCATTTGAGTTTCCTCGAACCATTTGAGTTGAACAAAAAAGTCAAGTGTCTCAATGAGGATATTTCATATGCACATCCATTTTAAGTCATTCAAATATGCCCAATAAATTGAGCTCCTATGTAAAACTCAGCTGAATTTTGTCCTAAAAAATATCATGCTACTATAATGGAAATATGAGGGAAAAGAGTGATTTTATTTTACATGTCATTTGTTGTATCGCCCTCTTTTTTTTTCTCATGTAGTCTTTTCTTCCAGTATATCCTTATTGCATATTTCTTAGTCATCTTGTTATTGTAGGCAAACTATCCCCACAAATATGGGTCAAACGGCCATCCAGCCCGATCTCATCAGCAAGAACAATATTTTTTTTTTCCAGCAGCTCATCACAGTGTATGTCAAAGATCTTTTTTTTTTTTTTTAAACCACACACATTAGCCACCTCTGAACTCAGCCAGTTAGAGAGAACGCTGACCTCAGATCCGAGTTTAAAGGTTGGTTCGCTTTTACTCTGCGGTTCTGTACTTAGATGAAGGGCAAGCCTGAGGTTCAACGAGACAATATAGCGTCCTCTTCAGCTTTTTCACCACCACTCCTGCTACCCCGCGCTGCATTCCCTCTTTCGAATGTATTCCTCATACGTATACCTCTGCTGCTGATTACACCCTGTAGCCATACGGAGAGGGCATGAGAGCAGCGCCTCGTTTCTGAATGAGGTGACACCAGTCTAAGCAGATCTGATGTGAGGTCAGATGGAGCCGAATGAGATGCCACGCCCACGCCAGTCAGCCGAGCGCAACATGGCAAAGGTGAAATGTGCCGTCTCCTCACTGTTGTCATGATAACTACCTGCCTGCGGCTCTGAGTGGGTTTCTTTCCCCGTCCCCAATACCTGACGAGATTTATTTTATCATGGCCTCCTCCCAAATTTTACTGCGCTATTCGAATTTTAAGGCTGCTAAGATATCGCTTGTAAAATTGAATGGAACCATTTGAACGCATCCTGTCCCATCAGTTTTAGATACAAAGTGGGTGCACGTCAGTCCTTATTTGCTCGTCCAAACCTGACGTTATTACGGTCGGCAATGGCAGGGAAGGGCAATTTTGGAAAGTGCTACTTTCGCAATATTTTTTTTTTATAGTTGATGTGCATAATAGCCCCCAAAAAATCATTGAGCGTTTAGCGTTCTTACGGTGGTGTGGAGTCCATTGCGATTTATGTCACGGAAAATAGGGCAGAAGTAGTGCACTGCTTGACGACAACCACCGTGCTGTTCCTGAGTCGGTCTTGACTAGTTTCTGGCCTGAGAACATATGTTGCAGCTCCGAAAAAAGGAGAGTTGTAGTGTTGTTGTTTTTTAAACGTACACTTTAATAATGCTTTTAACAGTCTCACCAAATACAAGCGCATCTCTCCCGACTCCGTGTCTGCTCTTCTGTCATTCGACTCGAGAGGCGTTCAAAGTCTGCCCCCGAAAAGCGTAAATTAACGATAACTTTGCTTACACAAGGAAAAGCGAAAATAATGCACCAAACCGAAAATCAAGGGAGGAAATCATAAAATAAATTCGGTGGGGGGCAGGGGGGGGGGGGGGAACAGACAACAAAGGAATAAATAACAAACAATTCTGGGACAGTCCAGCCTCCTACACATGTCAGTTACATTCAGCATGTTTTTGACTGTAACACAGATGTGATAAACACCTGCTTGACCGTGTCACCAGAATAACACCAAATAAAATAAAGTACTTCCTGTATTTTCCGGATTATAAATCGCAGTTTTTTCATAGTTTGGCCGGGGTTGCGATTTATGGGTGAAATGTTAAACACATCGTATCATTTCACATGTTATTTTCACATTAAACCGCAAGAGGATGCTCTAGGACTATGTTGATGCTTTACACCTCCATCTTCTTTAAAAGTGACACACACGGTGAAGATTTCATTGGATTTGGTGATTTGGAGTGACACTGGTGGTTTGGTGAACTTGTTAGCATGTTATTTATGCTATAGTTATCTGAATAACTCTTAATATGTTCTGTGAACATACCAGACACGTTCTCAGTTTGTTGTTTATGCGTCATGTAATGTTAGCATATCTCTATTTTATTTTTATTTAAAAAATGCGACTTATACTCCCGTGCAACTTATGTTTTTTTTCTTACTTATTATGCATATTATGTCTCGCATGTTGGGAAAGATGGAAATTAATGACTCGCTGTGGCAACCCCTGAAAAGGGACAAGCCTAAAGGAGTAGAAGATGATGCATATTATGGCTGGTGCGACTTATCCTATTACGGTCGGCAATGGCAGGGAAGGGCAATTTTGGAAAGTGCTACTTTCGCAATATTTTTTTTTTATAGTTGATGTGCATAATAGCCCCCAAAAAATCATTGAGCGTTTAGCGTTCTTACGGTGGTGTGGAGTCCATTGCGATTTATGTCACGGAAAATAGGGCAGAAGTAGTGCACTGCTTGACGACAACCACCGTGCTGTTCCTGAGTCGGTCTTGACTAGTTTCTGGCCTGAGAACATATGTTGCAGCTCCGAAAAAAAGGAGAGCTGTAGTGTTGTTGTTTTTTTAAACGTACACTTTAATAATGCTTTTAACAGTCTCAACAAATACAAGCACGTCTCTCCCGACTCCGTGTCTGCTGTTCTGTCATTCGACTCGAGAGGCGTTCAAAGTCTGCCCCCGAAAAGCGTAAATTAACGATAACTTTGCTTACACGAGCAAAAGCGAAAATGATGCACCGAACCGAAAATCAAGGGAAATCACAAAATAAATTCTGTGGGCTGGTTGAACACACAAAGGAATAAATAACAAACAATTCTGGGACAGTCCAGTCTCCTACACATATCAGTTACATTCAGCATGTTTTTGACTGTAAGACAGATGTGATAAACACCTGCTTGACCGTGTCACCAGAATAACACCAAATAAAATAAAGTACTTCCTGTATTTTCCGGATTATAAATCGCAGTTTTTTCATAGTTTGGCCGGGGTTGCGATTTATGGGTGAAATGTTAAAACACATCGTATCATTTCACATGTTATTTTCACATTAAACCGCAAGAGGATGCTCTAGGACTATGTTGATGCTTTACACCTCCATCTTCTTTAAAAGTGACACACACGGTGAAGATTTCATTGGATTTGGTGATTTGGAGTGACACTGGTGGTTTGGTGAACTTGTTAGCATGTTATTTATGCTATAGTTATCTGAATAACTCTTAATATGTTCTGTGAACATACCAGACACGTTCTCAGTTTGTTGTTTATGCGTCATGTAATGTTAGCATATCTCTATTTTATTTTTATTTAAAAAATGCGACTTATACTCCCGTGCAACTTATGTTTTTTTTCTTACTTATTATGCATATTATGTCTCGCATGTTGGGAAAGATGGAAATTAATGCCTCGCTGTGGCAACCCCTGAAAAGGGACAAGCCTAAAGGAGTAGAAGATGATGCATATTATGGCTGGTGCGACTTATCCTCGGGAGCAACTTATAGTCCGGAAAATACGGGACTTACCCTTTGATATTCTCGATCACTTTGTTTGGCAGGAAAGTAAAATAAATAAATAACCGTGTCATTCGTCACTGTCTATTTTGTTTGTAAAGTTGGAGGATTCTTTGTGGCAGTATAACTCTTCTTGGAAGAGCACAAGTTTGACCCCAAATGCGGACGAAAATTTGAAAATGGCAACCAGTTGTCTACAAAGGCTTCTGTTCACATATGAATACTATACTTTATATATTTTTCTGTGCAATTTAATATGAGACAAATTCAACTCTCTTAAAAGTCTTCTGTCAGCCCTTTCATGCACCAACAATGACAACCTGTAACCTGATAACATGATAGGCTTTCCACTGTAGTGGCCTCTGTCCCTGAAAGGGTTAATATTTTTATTTATTTGTTTGGGGTGGGGGACTATCATGTGTTCAGTTGTAGTGGTGACGTCTGATGTAAGAGAGTGATTGCATTTTTGTGGCTTGTGAAGATAATGATACAGCTTGTTTTGGAGAGAGTCAAAGAGAATGCAGGGTTTGAGCCAAGAAAACATGTCTGGGGTTTATTAATGCTTGTGGGGATGGCAAAGTAGCAAAAAAAAAAAAAAAACAAAACAAACAAACAAAAGAAGAGCTTTGCTTGTCTTGTCAATGCAAGAAAATATCCGATGGGAGGTTTGACTCTTTTGAATACGTTGCTCTTTAGTCCCAATTCTCCACTCGAGCAACATTTATAACGATTTACAGACCTCCGAAATCCAATACAGAAATTCGATTGTATGTTTTGATTTTGACGATGCTGTTTTTAGTGGCTGATTTAAACATTCAAGTTGATGATCTGAAAGATGAAAATGCTGAACATCTGGCATGGGAACGGGAGCTTTTTGCGGTATTGCTGTTTGCTGAATGCTGCCTATGTTGCGATAATGAGTTGAGCTAGCTAGCGACTCTTGTGTTAACTTCGGGATTTAGGCTACCTGGTCGTGTCCTCAGAATTGTGCTGAACATCTGGCATGGGAACAGGAGCTTTTTGCGGTATTTCTGTTTGCTGAATGCTGCCTATGTTGCGATAATGAGTTTAGCTAGCTAGCGACTGTTGTGTTAACTTCGGGATGGAGGCATACTTTGTCGCGTCCTCAGAATTGTGCTGAACATCTGGCATAGGAACAGGAGCTCCGCCACTGATTCACAGGCACCGTCTAGGCCAGACACCAGCGACGTCAAACGGAAGAGAAACATTTAAGGTTTAGATCTGCCTGGGGAAATGTAGCATCTGTCAACACGGCCACACTGTCACTACGTAATCAAGACAGTAGCTTTCGCGACGGAATAGCTCCTTGATGTTGAAAACGGTGCCCCCCGCACGAACACACGACTGAGAATTGTCGTAAAACGAGCAAAACTGCCTTTGATGAGTTCAGGAATGCATTCCCCGAACAGCTACTATAAGTCGCTAATCTAATAAAGCTTGTTTTGTTCAGGGGTCAGAAACGAAATTGAGCAAAATCCCATAACGGTGTGAGTTGCTTCATCAAAACTGCGAGCAGCCTACAAACAGTGCTTTGGAGTATGAGGCAACTGCGCGCTCCTGAAAGAATTTCAGACAGGTATGAAAGGCCTTAATCTTTCCGGGTGAGTAAAACCACAAAAGTAAATAAAAGAAGAGGAAGTAAGCAGTTTGTCTTGCCGCAGTGACTTTTGTAGTAATGACTGAGGGAGAGATGATTTTTTTTTTTTTTGTCCCCATGCATATATTTAAAGTGTGCCACCTGATAGTAAAAAATAATAATGATCATAAAAAAGTTTGTAGAATGTTTTTAAGGAAGTCTGTTAGTGTTGCTATGTTTGCTTTCTCCTGCAATAAATGACTTTAGGGGTCACCGACATCCCCCACCCCCCCCTACCCCCTGCACTATGTTCAAGTCAAGTTTATTGTCAAATGTGCTCTATGTGTAGAACACAGATGTCCTCGAAACCAGACAACAAGAGGAGCCGCTGTGGGTGCCCGCGCCGCCATCATTAAGTATCCCATGAGTAGCCACAATGTTTTTTTCTTAAAAAAAAAAAATCTCAGCCGTGGTGAGACATTGTGATTTCCCAGGAATGGAAAAGTGATCATTTGAAAATGCAAACACTCACAATTTCTAAAAATAGAGCTGCTTAGACCCCAAATGCGGACGAAAATTTGAAAATGGCAACCAGTTGTTAGAGCAATGGTAAGGTGTCCTTGGGCAAGGCACCATCAACCAGCCCAAGTGATACAGTGCGGTTTGCACGCCTCTCATTTTGTAGACCTCCTTGAATGTGTGTGAGCTTATTCTCAGTGAGATGTGCAACACAAAATAAACCGCAATATGCTGAGTTGAAGTCCCCCTTGAGTTATATTGACTGTAATTAAATAAAACATAGGGTATGAGCGATTTAGATAATGGGTGGATGGATTCCTGATGTCGACAAACGTTGTCGTTTTCCACCGCAGAATGTCACCTCATCTGACAATCGTTTCATGAACGCAGGAATTTAGCGGCCAACGTAATGATGACAGAATGCCGTGACGGGCAAAAGAAAAGAAAAGAACAGATATCATATATTTGAAGTACGAAGGCATTTATGTTTTAGTCACAATGTGCTTTGTGCCAAGCCCAATCAGTCCCGGAGGATAACAGTGTGACTAATGTCGCCCCCCCACCCCTATCGATTAATTTAATGTATAATCTCTCAAAGAGTCTGTATGTGTGTTAAGTGGCAGCAGTGACAAGGGGAGTCAAGGACATTGTAAAGATGCGAGGCTCCCTGTCTTACCCAGGGATGGCGGGAAGAGTATAATGAGGTCTCCCCAGGATCCGTGTCAACCCCACCTGCCATCCACAAACGCTCACACATCAGCATCACATTAGGCTCGCCCAACGCGTGCCACTCAAGTCGATCCATTTACTTTGATCGGTATCAGGACGGTGAGCCAATGGTTTCCACTGATGGAAGTCAATACATGGGGCATGCGTTGCGTTTTATAACTTCTCATAGGATATATGATGATCCTTCAAATCTGGCTGACAGGCAAAATCCAACACTTAAGGCTCAACTTGAATTGCTTGTATACAAATTGTTGGCTTTCGAGAGTGCCCGCCATCCCATTCGTGAAAAATGATCAACCAAATAAATATTTAGTCGGTCTCTATTTCAGCGAACTGTTCTGCATTCCAGCCCCGTAGTTATGTAAAAACAGTGTGGATATTCAACAGAATAAATACCTCCATTTTTTTCCGCCCATAAAAAAAGACCAGCAAGGATGGCCGCCGGAAATAATAGTATAAATAATTTCAAACATGTATCCTGTGTGACATCATGCAAGTGTCATCAGCAAATTGAATTCAGTGAGCAACGAAAGAATAAAATAACAGAATTGCACACGCTGGGAAGTTAACTGCATTGAGTATTTATGCGGAGTAAATCTCAAAAGGAAATATTTCTTGAACATGAGCACAGGTTTTATGATGTTGGCAGTTTGACCCTGGAACGGATTCATCCATTATTGAATTTGACTCTAAAACTGAAAAAAAATAAAATAAATAAATAAATTGAAGGCTTATCGGCAATCTGGAAAGTATTGTGATTGACCTTTAGCCGGGCCTTCCACTGTCGGCGTGATTTGCATGCATCTGTTAATGTTGCAAGGTGTCATTTTTTTGAGTTAAGCTGAAGAGAATAGACTTTACAAGGATACGGTCATCAAAAAAAAAAATGAAAGAAGGCCATCCCAACTGTGAAGTTGAAAGCTAACAGCCTTGATGAAGTCTGCTCATAGAACGCAGACAAATCTGTAATTTCACACTCGCACTAACACATTAGAAAATAGTTCCGGTCTAATTCCACCAACATTGTTGTAGACCATTAAAGTTGGTGCTCTGAGTTTGCCATGGCCATAGCAGAAACATTTTTTTTTTCCTCAGAAGTATAAGAAAACTGTTTGAAAATGCGTGTCCACCGGGCGGGAAAAAAAAAAACAATCTATGTTGAGATACAATATGTTAGCAGAATTTCAAAGAAGAATGTTTGCTTTTATTAAATGGGGTGTGGCGGCTTTATTTATTTCTTTCTGCTCGGAAACATCAATCTCTAAATTTTCAAGCTTTATGTCCACAAGATGCTCTCTTCAAGAAATAAACACCGCCATCTAGTGTTTTTTTTTTTTTTTGTGTGGTCAATCTGAGCTGGTGAGCTCGTGGGTCGGGGTGGTTAAGTGTTGCAACGGTTAAATGAATGATCCAGAAGTCTTCGAATCCGCAGTGCACTGTCACTCGGACAACCAGGCACTTCACTCTTTTGTCTTATCTGATCCCCAGGGAGCAAAATAGATGCACACAAGTGCCACAGAAATCCGAGTCGTAGACAGGACATCAAAAATCAATAGTTTTCCGGGAGTACAGCCAGAAAAAAAAAAACTGTCTTTAGTTAACTATATGTTTACTACAAAGGCTTCTGTTCACATATGAATACTATACTTTATATATTTTTCTGTGCAATTTAATATGAGACTAATTCAAGTCTCTTAAAAGTGTTCTGTCAGCCCTTTCATGCACCAACAATGACAACCTGTAACCTGATAACATGATAGGCTTTCCACTGTAGTGGCCTCTGTCCCTGAAAGGGTTAATATTTTTATTTATTTGTTTGGGGTGGGGGACTATCATGTGTTCAGTTGTAGTGGTGACGTCTGATGTAAGAGAGTGATTGCATTTTTGTGGCTTGTGAAGATAATGATACAGCTTGTTTTGGAGAGAGTCAAAGAGAATGCAGGGTTTGAGCCAAGAAAACATGTCTGGGGTTTATTAATGCTTGTGGGGATGGCAAAGTAGCAAAAAAAAAAAAAAAAAAAACAAACAAACAAAAGAAGAGCTTTGCTTGTCTTGTCAATGCAAGAAAATATCCGATGGGAGGTTTGACTCTTTTGAATACGTTGCTCTTTAGTCCCAATTCTCCACTCGAGCAACATTTATAACGATTTACAGACCTCCGAAATCCAATACAGAAATTCGATTGTATGTTTTGATTTTGACGATGCTGTTTTTAGTGGCTGATTTAAACATTCAAGTTGATGATCTGAAAGATGAAAATGCTGAACATCTGGCATGGGAACGGGAGCTTTTTGCGGTATTGCTGTTTGCTGAACATCCCATTCGTGAAAAATGATCAACCAAATAAATATTTAGTCGGTCTCTATTTCAGCGAACTGTTCTGCATTCCAGCCCCATAGTTATGTAAAAACAGTGTGGATATTCAACAGAATAAATACCTCGAGCAAAACTGCCTTTGATGAGTTCAGGAATGCATTCCCCGAACAGCTACTATAAGTCGCTAATCTAATAAAGCTTGTTTTGTTCAGGGGTCAGAAACGAAATTGAGCAAAATCCCATAACGGTGTGAGTTGCTTCATCAAAACTGCGAGCAGCCTACAAACAGTGCTTTGGAGTATGAGGCAACTGCGCGCTCCTGAAAGAATTTCAGACAGGTATGAAAGGCCTTAATCTTTCCGGGTGAGTAAAACCACAAAAGTAAATAAAAGAAGAGGAAGTAAGCAGTTTGTCTTGCCGCAGTGACTTTTGTAGTAATGACTGAGGGAGAGATGATTTTTTTTTTTTTTGTCCCCATGCATATATTTAAAGTGTGCCACCTGATAGTAAAAAATAATAATGATCATAAAAAAGTTTGTAGAATGTTTTTAAGGAAGTCTGTTAGTGTTGCTATGTTTGCTTTCTCCTGCAATAAATGACTTTAGGGGTCACCGACATCCCCCACCCCCCCCCAGTTGAAAGCTAACAGCCTTGATGAAGTCTGCTCATAGAACGCAGACAAATCTGTAATTTCACACTCGCACTAACACATTAGAAAATAGTTCCGGTCTAATTCCACCAACATTGTTGTAGACCATTAAAGTTGGTGCTCTGAGTTTGCCATGGCCATAGCAGAAACATTTTTTTTTTCCTCAGAAGTATAAGAAAACTGTTTGAAAATGCGTGTCCACCGGGCGGGAAAAAAAAAAACAATCTATGTTGAGATACAATATGTTAGCAGAATTTCAAAGAAGAATGTTTGCTTTTATTAAATGGGGTGTGGCGGCTTTATTTATTTCTTTCTGCTCGGAAACATCAATCTCTAAATTTTCAAGCTTTATGTCCACAAGATGCTCTCTTCAAGAAATAAACACCGCCATCTAGTGTTTTTTTTTTTTTTTGTGTGGTCAATCTGAGCTGGTGAGCTCGTGGGTCGGGGTGGTTAAGTGTTGCAACGGTTAAATGAATGATCCAGAAGTCTTCGAATCCGCAGTGCACTGTCACTCGGACAACCAGGCACTTCACTCTTTTGTCTTATCTGATCCCCAGGGAGCAAAATAGATGCACACAAGTGCCACAGAAATCCGAGTCGTAGACAGGACATCAAAAATCAATAGTTTTCCGGGAGTACAGCCAGAAAAAAAAAAACTGTCTTTAGTTAACTATATGTTTACTACAAAGGCTTCTGTTCACATATGAATACTATACTTTATATATTTTTCTGTGCAATTTAATATGAGACTAATTCAAGTCTCTTAAAAGTGTTCTGTCAGCCCTTTCATGCACCAACAATGACAACCTGTAACCTGATAACATGATAGGCTTTCCACTGTAGTGGCCTCTGTCCCTGAAAGGGTTAATATTTTTATTTATTTGTTTGGGGTGGGGGACTATCATGTGTTCAGTTGTAGTGGTGACGTCTGATGTAAGAGAGTGATTGCATTTTTGTGGCTTGTGAAGATAATGATACAGCTTGTTTTGGAGAGAGTCAAAGAGAATGCAGGGTTTGAGCCAAGAAAACATGTCTGGGGTTTATTAATGCTTGTGGGGATGGCAAAGTAGCAAAAAAAAAAAAAAAAAAAACAAACAAACAAAAGAAGAGCTTTGCTTGTCTTGTCAATGCAAGAAAATATCCGATGGGAGGTTTGACTCTTTTGAATACGTTGCTCTTTAGTCCCAATTCTCCACTCGAGCAACATTTATAACGATTTACAGACCTCCGAAATCCAATACAGAAATTCGATTGTATGTTTTGATTTTGACGATGCTGTTTTTAGTGGCTGATTTAAACATTCAAGTTGATGATCTGAAAGATGAAAATGCTGAACATCTGGCATGGGAACGGGAGCTTTTTGCGGTATTGCTGTTTGCTGAATGCTGCCTATGTTGCGATAATGAGTTGAGCTAGCTAGCGACTCTTGTGTTAACTTCGGGATTTAGGCTACCTGGTCGTGTCCTCAGAATTGTGCTGAACATCTGGCATGGGAACAGGAGCTTTTTGCGGTATTTCTGTTTGCTGAATGCTGCCTATGTTGCGATAATGAGTTTAGCTAGCTAGCGACTGTTGTGTTAACTTCGGGATGGAGGCATACTTTGTCGCGTCCTCAGAATTGTGCTGAACATCTGGCATGGGAACAGGAGCTTTTTGCGGTATTTCTGTTTGCTGAATGCTGCCTATGTTGCGATAATGAGTTTAGCTAGCTAGCGACTGTTGTGTTAACTTCGGGATGGAGGCATACTTTGTCGCGTCCTCAGAATTGTGCTGAACATCTGGCATGGGAACAGGAGCTTTTTGCGGTATTTCTGTTTGCTGAATGCTGCCTATGTTGCGATAATGAGTTTAGCTAGCTAGCGACTGTTGTGTTAACTTCGGGATGGAGGCATACTTTGTCGCGTCCTCAGAATTGTGCTGAACATCTGGCATGGGAACAGGAGCTTTTTGCGGTATTTCTGTTTGCTGAATGCTGCCTATGTTGCGATAATGAGTTTAGCTAGCTAGCGACTGTTGTGTTAACTTCGGGATGGAGGCATACTTTGTCGCGTCCTCAGAATTGTGCTGAACATCTGGCATGGGAACAGGAGCTTTTTGCGGTATTTCTGTTTGCTGAATGCTGCCTATGTTGCGATAATGAGTTTAGCTAGCTAGCGACTGTTGTGTTAACTTCGGGATGGAGGCATACTTTGTCTTTATTGTCAAATGTGCTCTATGTGTAGAACACAGATGTCCTCGAAACCAGACAACAAGAGGAGCCGCTGTGGGTGCCCGCCGTGTCCACCGGGCGGGAAAAAAAAAAACAATCTATGTTGAGATACAATATGTTAGCAGAATTTCAAAGAAGAATGTTTGCTTTTATTAAATGGGGTGTGGCGGCTTTATTTATTTCTTTCTGCTCGGAAACATCAATCTCTAAATTTTCAAGCTTTATGTCCACAAGATGCTCTCTTCAAGAAATAAACACCGCCATCTAGTGTTTTTTTTTTTTTTTGTGTGGTCAATCTGAGCTGGTGAGCTCGTGGGTCGGGGTGGTTAAGTGTTGCAACGGTTAAATGAATGATCCAGAAGTCTTCGAATCCGCAGTGCACTGTCACTCGGACAACCAGGCACTTCACTCTTTTGTCTTATCTGATCCCCAGGGAGCAAAATAGATGCACACAAGTGCCACAGAAATCCGAGTCGTAGACAGGACATCAAAAATCAATAGTTTTCCGGGAGTACAGCCAGAAAAAAAAAAACTGTCTTTAGTTAACTATATGTTTACTATAAAGGCTTCTGTTCACATATGAATACTATACTTTATATATTTTTCTGTGCAATTTAATATGAGACTAATTCAAGTCTCTTAAAAGTGTTCTGTCAGCCCTTTCATGCACCAACAATGACAACCTGTAACCTGATAACATGATAGGCTTTCCACTGTAGTGGCCTCTGTCCCTGAAAGGGTTAATATTTTTATTTATTTGTTTGGGGTGGGGGACTATCATGTGTTCAGTTGTAGTGGTGACGTCTGATGTAAGAGAGTGATTGCATTTTTGTGGCTTGTGAAGATAATGATACAGCTTGTTTTGGAGAGAGTCAAAGAGAATGCAGGGTTTGAGCCAAGAAAACATGTCTGGGGTTTATTAATGCTTGTGGGGATGGCAAAGTAGCAAAAAAAAAAAAAAAAAAAACAAACAAACAAAAGAAGAGCTTTGCTTGTCTTGTCAATGCAAGAAAATATCCGATGGGAGGTTTGACTCTTTTGAATACGTTGCTCTTTAGTCCCAATTCTCCACTCGAGCAACATTTATAACGATTTACAGACCTCCGAAATCCAATACAGAAATTCGATTGTATGTTTTGATTTTGACGATGCTGTTTTTAGTGGCTGATTTAAACATTCAAGTTGATGATCTGAAAGATGAAAATGCTGAACATCTGGCATGGGAACGGGAGCTTTTTGCGGTATTGCTGTTTGCTGAATGCTGCCTATGTTGCGATAATGAGTTGAGCTAGCTAGCGACTCTTGTGTTAACTTCGGGATTTAGGCTACCTGGTCGTGTCCTCAGAATTGTGCTGAACATCTGGCATGGGAACAGGAGCTTTTTGCGGTATTTCTGTTTGCTGAATGCTGCCTATGTTGCGATAATGAGTTTAGCTAGCTAGCGACTGTTGTGTTAACTTCGGGATGGAGGCATACTTTGTCGCGTCCTCAGAATTGTGCTGAACATCTGGCATAGGAACAGGAGCTCCGCCACTGATTCACAGGCACCGTCTAGGCCAGACACCAGCGACGTCAAACGGAAGAGAAACATTTAAGGTTTAGATCTGCCTGGGGAAATGTAGCATCTGTCAACACGGCCACACTGTCACTACGTAATCAAGACAGTAGCTTTCGCGACGGAATAGCTCCTTGATGTTGAAAACGGTGCCCCCCGCACGAACACACGACTGAGAATTGTCGTAAAACGAGCAAAACTGCCTTTGATGAGTTCAGGAATGCATTCCCCGAACAGCTACTATAAGTCGCTAATCTAATAAAGCTTGTTTTGTTCAGGGGTCAGAAACGAAATTGAGCAAAATCCCATAACGGTGTGAGTTGCTTCATCAAAACTGCGAGCAGCCTACAAACAGTGCTTTGGAGTATGAGGCAACTGCGCGCTCCTGAAAGAATTTCAGACAGGTATGAAAGGCCTTAATCTTTCCGGGTGAGTAAAACCACAAAAGTAAATAAAAGAAGAGGAAGTAAGCAGTTTGTCTTGCCGCAGTGACTTTTGTAGTAATGACTGAGGGAGAGATGATTTTTTTTTTTTTGTCCCCATGCATATATTTAAAGTGTGCCACCTGATAGTAAAAAATAATAATGATCATAAAAAAGTTTGTAGAATGTTTTTAAGGAAGTCTGTTAGTGTTGCTATGTTTGCTTTCTCCTGCAATAAATGACTTTAGGGGTCACCGACATCCCCCACCCCCCCCTACCCCCTGCACTATGTTCAAGTCAAGTTTATTGTCAAATGTGCTCTATGTGTAGAACACAGATGTCCTCGAAACCAGACAACAAGAGGAGCCGCTGTGGGTGCCCGCGCCGCCGTCATTAAGTATCCCATGAGTAGCCACAATGTTTTTTTCTTAAAAAAAAAAAATCTCAGCCGTGGTGAGACATTGTGATTTCCCAGGAATGGAAAAGTGATCATTTGAAAATGCAAACACTCACAATTTCTAAAAATAGAGCTGCTTATTATTTCCATAGCTATTTTAAGTATCCCATGAGTAGCCACAATGTTTTTTTCTTAAAAAAAAAAAATCTCAGCCGTGGTGAGACATTGTGATTTCCCAGGAATGGAAAAGTGATCATTTGAAAATGCAAACACTCACAATTTCTAAAAATAGAGCTGCTTATTATTTCCATAGCTCTTTTCGACCATTTTAAATCATTGCTAAAGATCTATCCATCTATCCATCCATTTTCCGATCCTCTTATCCTCACAAGGGTCGGAGCTCGTGGGTCGGGGTGGTTAAGTGTTGCAACGGTTAAATGAATGATCCAGAAGTCTTCGAATCCGCAGTGCACTGTCACTCGGACAACCAGGCACTTCACTCTTTTGTCTTATCTGATCCCCAGGGAGCAAAATAGATGCACACAAGTGCCACAGAAATCCGAGTCGTAGACAGGACATCAAAAATCAATAGTTTTCCGGGAGTACAGCCAGAAAAAAAAAAACTGTCTTTAGTTAACTATATGTTTACTATAAAGGCTTCTGTTCACATATGAATACTATACTTTATATATTTTTCTGTGCAATTTAATATGAGACTAATTCAAGTCTCTTAAAAGTGTTCTGTCAGCCCTTTCATGCACCAACAATGACAACCTGTAACCTGATAACATGATAGGCTTTCCACTGTAGTGGCCTCTGTCCCTGAAAGGGTTAATATTTTTATTTATTTGTTTGGGGTGGGGGACTATCATGTGTTCAGTTGTAGTGGTGACGTCTGATGTAAGAGAGTGATTGCATTTTTGTGGCTT
>NW_017805034.1:1312691-1315128 GCF_001891065.2 Hippocampus comes
GAGGGCAAAATAAAAAAAAAAAAAAAAAAACAAAACAAACAAACAAAAGAAGAGCTTTGCTTGTCTTGTCAATGCAAGAAAATATCCGATGGGAGGGGTTTGACTCTTGAATACGTTGCTCTTTAGTCCCAATTCTCCACTCGAGCAACATTTATAACGATTTACACACACCCGAAATCCAATACAGAAATTCGATTGTATGTTTTGATTTTGACGATGCTGTTTTTAGTGGCTGATTTAAACATTCAAGTTGATGATCTGAAAGATGAAAATGCTGAACATCTGGCATGGGAACGGGAGCTTTTTGCGGTATTGCTGTTTGCTGAATGCTGCCTATGTTGCGATAATGAGTTGAGCTAGCTAGCGACTCTTGTGTTAACTTCGGGATTTAGGCTACCTGGTCGTGTCCTCAGAATTGTGCTGAACATCTGGCATGGGAACAGGAGCTTTTTGCGGTATTTCTGTTTGCTGAATGCTGCCTATGTTGCGATAATGAGTTTAGCTAGCTAGCGACTGTTGTGTTAACTTCGGGATGGAGGCATACTTTGTCGCGTCCTCAGAATTGTGCTGAACATCTGGCATGGGAACAGGAGCTTTTTGCGGTATTTCTGTTTGCTGAATGCTGCCTATGTTGCGATAATGAGTTTAGCTAGCTAGCGACTGTTGTGTTAACTTCGGGATGGAGGCATACTTTGTCGCGTCCTCAGAATTGTGCTGAACATCTGGCATGGGAACAGGAGCTTTTTGCGGTATTTCTGTTTGCTGAATGCTGCCTATGTTGCGATAATGAGTTTAGCTAGCTAGCGACTGTTGTGTTAACTTCGGGATGGAGGCATACTTTGTCGCGTCCTCAGAATTGTGCTGAACATCTGGCATGGGAACAGGAGCTTTTTGCGGTATTTCTGTTTGCTGAATGCTGCCTATGTTGCGATAATGAGTTTAGCTAGCTAGCGACTGTTGTGTTAACTTCGGGATGGAGGCATACTTTGTCGCGTCCTCAGAATTGTGCTGAACATCTGGCATGGGAACAGGAGCTTTTTGCGGTATTTCTGTTTGCTGAATGCTGCCTATGTTGCGATAAAAATGTGCTCTATGTGTAGAACACAGATGTCCTCGAAACCAGACAACAAGAGGAGCCGCTGTGGGTGCCCGCGCCGCCATCATTAAGTATCCCATGAGTAGCCACAATGTTTTTTTCTTAAAAAAAAAAAATCTCAGCCGTGGTGAGAACTTTTGATTTCCCAGTCTCAGCCGTGGTGAGACATTGTGATTTCCCAGGAATGGAAAAGTGATCATTTGAAAATGCAAACACTCACAATTTCTAAAAATAGAGCTGCTTATTATTTCCATAGCTCTTTTCGACCATTTTAAATCATTGCTAAAGATCTATCCATCTATCCATCCATTTTCCGATCCTCTTATCCTCACAAGGGTCGCGGGGGGTGCTGGAGCTTGTCCCAGCCATCTTCGGGTAGTAGGTAGAGGACACCCTGAAACGGTCGCCAGCCAATCGCAGGGCAAACATAGACGACAACAATCCGCGCTCACATTCATTCCTTGGGACAATTTAGAGTGTTCCATCAGCCTGTCATGCATGTTTTTGGAATGTGGGAGGAAACCGGAGTACCCGGAGAAAACCCACGTAGGCAATGGGAGAACATGCAAACTCCACACAGGGAGGCCGGAGCCGAGATTGTACCCATAACCTCCGCACTGTGAGGTCGACACGCTAACCACTAGAACACCGGGCCGCCCTCTGTTAATAATTATTGTGAGAAATCATTAACATGATCAGTATCTTCAAATTGATTATTTTCCTGAAGTGGGTAGCCCTTCACACATGTATGACATTAAAAAATGTTTAGAAATCTTCATGATTATTTAATATTTTTATACTTGTGCATGTTCTGTGCTGCAATGTGTCAATGTTAAGTATTTTACACAGGCTGCGCTTATCCAAGTTAGCCCCAATGATTCGTTCAATACACTAATTTCGCAAATGTGCCAAAACCTGAAGAAACAAGGATGTTTCATGGTATTCTGCTTTTTTTTTTTTTTTTCAAATTGTTGGCTGATCTAGCCATCACGTCGCGGTACCTGAATGGCGAATTGCTTAGCAACCATTTCATCAGGTATTTTTCATAATTATTGGACCGCTAAAGCTGTGATGTCGTCAAAAGTGATAGCGGGAGGGCGATACTGTTGCTGTTGGGGTTTTACAGAGTGGAAAACTGCTCCTTCAATGCGGTATAGTGAAAGAAAGCGAGCAATTGCGACTAATAGTAGAATGGGGGCGGGGGGGATACATATCGGGAGCTTTGTGGGAAAGAAGGCGCTGAGAAATGAGATCCTTCCTTATCTTTAGCTGCAGTTGTGCACTTTATAGATTTTTATCTCAGTTGGTAGAGAGGTTCACTTTTTTTGGGGGGGGGGGGGA
>NW_017805034.1:1315140-1377644 GCF_001891065.2 Hippocampus comes
CACTCTGTCACAACCATAGGCAGCTTGTAATAGATTGACTTACTACTGCCCTATGAGTGAGCAATGTCTTTTACTGCCCATCCGACGTTGATGAGAAAAGCCCTTCGCATTTGGACGCTTTGGCAGAAAGTAACCCAGTTAGCTGTTGAGTTCCCCTTCATCGGATGTTTTTTTTTTTGCCCAAGTGTCATTCCTTTGTCCTCCAAGATCACGTTTTTCTGGACAATTTCAAACAAACAATAGCTTGAGTTGAAAGGCTTAACGCGATTAAGAAATGATCACGTACGTCAATGGCAGAAGCCCGTGTGCTCAATTGGATTACTAATGGGGGAACGCAAATGAATAGCGGCGAGGCAACCGGGGGCATCGTGGAGACTTGGAGGAGGCCTGATTTATATTCCGACGCAGTGGTCATATTGTGTTGTTAAAATATGCTCTCGGAATCAGGTCATTGTCCTATATGTAAGGAGCCATTTCATTTTTCAAATGAGTACCTTACGGAAAAACCTCGGAGCATGTCACTTTGGAACTCGATTGCCAAGACAGCCATGTCTCATTAATTTCGCAGAATCAATTCTTCTCCGCTGGATACTTTGCACGTGACCAGAATAGGGCGATGAAACCAGCCTCATATTAAGTTTTGTGCAACTATGCTACCCATTCATGGTCATAATATTGAAAATAACACTCAAAACAGTTACATACTTGGCAAAAAGCTTATTTTGTGTTGGCAGCAAGACCCCCCCCCCCAAAAAAAAAAGTTGCGACATAATCTTCATTAAATTGCCTATCTGGAGTCAGACCCAACGGATATCGTTGATTTGCCAACAGTTTTGATTGCATTTGGTTCCTCAAAGAAGAAACCGAGCCACCAGTTGCTGATGGTGCCGTGTCACACATTTAATTTCCCAGTTGTCTGATTAATGGGTGGATTTAATGACAACATAATATGTATGCTTGCATGGACATTACCATTGCACTTTTTTTTTTTCAATTATTTTTCACCAAGCATTTTAGTTGAGTTCGGGTCTGTTCGCAATCTATTATCCACCACATCTGCAAAAGAGATTTTTTTTTTTTTGTATCTCCAGTCAACCCAATATTCGAACGCATCTGCAAACAAACTTTTTTTTAATGTCCAGAGTACATTTTTTTTTTAACCAAATGTTTTTTTAGACAACTAGCAAACCCATAATTGCATTGCTGACCTCTTTAAGCGTAGCCATTATTGAACGGGTGTCGTACCTATTTTCAGACCACTAATAATGCAAGACAATTTGAGAGTGGGAGTGACAGCCATCTGCTCTGCTGTCATCAGGGACAGCCCACACAACATTGAGTTTGAACACACATTGACAAAAATATCAAATGTTTCGGATGAAAGTTATATTTAAAAAAAAGACCCTCTAAAACAATAAAAGAAGCCCACTCATGGGATTTTGTTGATGTTCTTGTCCTTGGAGAGCTTCAGAGAAAATATCGCAAACCAAATGCCTCTAGATTTTGGTAACATAGACCTCATAACATGCTTTCTCATCTGCCACAATCCTGTTCTCCTCACAAACAAGCCGATCGCTTGTGTGGGCGACCTTGCAGAGGACAGTTTGGCCATAAGACACAAGTCTCTTTTCAGCCACCGTCCCTTGTGCCTCCATCCATCCATCCCCCATTTAATCCCTCCCCCTTCACACACTGTCTGATTTTAATGACCAGGGTGAAGACAATATCCACTCAGAGAGGAAAATGGCATTTGAGGGGGAGAGCTTTCATAAGCATTCACGACATTCCAAGCCTGATTCTTCGGCTGCGTTCAAAGTGAAGCACGTACTTCAACTCTCAAAGCTATAACAGCCAAAACTGTAATTGGAGAGCAGATCTCTCTGGACAACAAAGAGACAAGCCCGCATGCAAAGAATCCAAAGTAAAATATAGTTCTCAGGAAAGCACAGGCCTCCGCCAAGGTTAAATTGTGGGCACCAATTGGGTTAGTTATCCTGCAATTTGGCGAGCTGCCGTTTCTGCAATCAGTTGTGGGCACTCGGCAAAGAACGTGGTTGTCGATGTCCTTGACTTACTCGTACAAGCACAAAAGGCAGAGATTTGTTGCCAGAAACGGGGTATCACATGCAAACGAAATGTCGATTTTGGGCCGTGAAGGTTAGGTAAGCAAATATCATGGCCACCAATTTGGATTTTGTGGCGACAAATTAGCATTTCGCATGCATGTTATTCATTCATTCATTTTCCGATTGGCCTCCCTGTGTGGTGTATGCATGTTCTCCCCGGGCCTGCGTGGGTTTTCTCCGGGTACTCCGGTTTCCCCCCCACATTCCAAAAACATGCATGGCAGGCTGATTGAACACACTAAATTGTCCGTAAGCGTGAGTGTGAGCGCGGATGGTTGTTCGTCTTTCTGTGCCCTGCGATTGGCTGGCAACCGGTTCAGGGTGTCCCCCACCTACTGCCTGAAGACAGCTGGGATAGGCTCCGGCACCCCCCGCGACCCTTGTGAGGATAAGCGGATCGGAAAATGGATGGATGGATGAATTTCACGAACACCGGTTATGACAGTGGACAGCTTATGTTGTCAGGTTGCAGGGGGCTAAACTAATGAGATACCTTTCATTGGGATGAAATGTGAGTGAAGGCAAGTTGTTCGAAATCATGAAAAAAAAAAAAAAAACACCTCGGAAAAAATGTCTGTGTGAGAGTGCGACTTAGCCGCCACGAAGAGCCTCTCCATTCTCAGAGCCTCAAGGATAACATCGAGAAAAAAAAAATGGTGTTCCCTTAAAATACGCTCCTCTATCAAAGGAACTGCAGCCTTCCTGTTTTTGCCCCGGGTGGCATCTCAAAATTGAAACCCGAGTTTCAATGGATCCCCCAACACCCACACACACACACTTCTCTCCCCCTCCCCCTCGACTAAGACAGGGTAAACATTTAATGAAATGACTTATCCAACAAGTTCCGTAAACGCTTTTAGAAGTTGCGCCGGTCCCTTTTATACATCACTTCCAGGCAATGGGAACTGAAATGAAGCGTGGGAGGATAGAAGCGGCAATAATAGGGAGATGGGTGCAGTTTGTGAGGTTGGATGGGAGGTTTGGGTGGGGGGGTTGACTGTTTAAACACTCGCAGACGCCCATGCGTGTCGGGAATCCCAATCCTCGGGGAAATCAGGGCATGGCAAGCCGTCAGCCCCCCCCCCCCACCACCACCACCACATTATTTGAGATGTGAAGCGGCCGAACCACCTGCCGCACGGAGAGGTTTGATACGGGTTTGTGATGAGATAGACAGGGGGTCTCGTTTGTTCGAATTTTTCGATCTCATTACTCCCCCTTTTCCCCTCCTCGCTCCTCTCGCTGCTTTTCTCTTCAGATTCATCATGGTTGAGCAATAACTTCCGGAAGTGTCTCTGTATCGCTGTAATGAGAACAACCCCCCAGATATTATTGATCTATGTCCTCAATTACCTCGCAGCTCTCAATTATTTTACAGTATGCGGTTCCGGGCTCCTTTACTTGCACGAGCTGATCGAGATAACTTCACTCTCCGATTGCGGCGCTTTCTGCCAAAGATTAAGGGTGGTTGGGCAAAACATACTGCGGCCTTTCTGATTGATTCCGTGCTTTTGTACAATCCGCCCAGAGATGCGTATATTCTTTGTGATCCCACAATGCATCCCTGTCCAGTTCTCGATATAATATCACTGCACTGTAGTTCTTGAGATCAAATCTACAGTATGAAATTTGCATTCTTGTGGAATTTTCAACGTAACCCAAAGCAGAAATTCGATCATTATGATATAAGGAAATGTGGGCAAAAGTGCTCTGACCTAAATACACCAAGTGGCCCAAAGCAGGAAAAGGAAAGAGTCCCATAATAACTTGGGGTTTATCGGCATACATTATTGAAATCCCTTGCATGCTGACGATAAACCAACTCAACCTGGAGCACTCGGAGATTAGCCTGAAGCAGCCACATCCTTTAGCGGGCGAGTCAATCAAAATTGTGCGGTAACAACTGTGGCCGCTTATCTCAGAACTCTTAGAGGAGGACCAGTCGAAGTATTAAGTTGTTTTGACTTTTCGTTTCATTTGCCTTACTCTCGGAAAGAAAAAAAAAAAAACGTGCTTCGGCATTCAAAGGGATTTGAACTGTTGGAGCGGCTGTAAAAGTGTCAGGGGCAGAGGGGACCGATTATTTATTTATTTTTAAGGAACGGGCGGGGGGGGGGGGGGTCACAAATTTAGAAAAACCATGCCCCCCCCCACCCCCACCGAAGATTTATTTTCTGTGAACTCAGTAAGACATTTGCTTGCCTCTTCCACTCGCACTTCCAATTCGATCTCTTCAAACTTTATTTGATGTATCGGGCTAAGTCATGCAGCTAACTTCTCCGCAGTGTCGCAAAGTACAAAGCTAAGGAAGCCCACAAGGACCTTGACAGACGGCAATCCCTAATGGCATGCGGGGACCAGAACACACCTAGCCAAAATCCCCAAGGATAAGACCCAAGGCCCAGACCTGGCCCGTTATTTGGGGTCTTAAAAATCAGGCCCTTAAAGGCATGATCTTTGAAGATCACATGTAACATGCCTAATAACAGCGATAGCAATTTGTTAATGTGAGCATGCAATTTTAGCACTTTTTTTTGGAGGGGGAGCTTCATAAATCTGTCCCATGCGTTTTCGGAACAGTCCAAATATCAAGAAGTTTCTTTCAACTTACTCAGTACTTTATGGGAAGTAGCAAATCGTATTTTTCACAGTGTACTGGGTCTGTCTGAAGAAGGTCGATCAGATAAAAATCGGTGTGCTGCAGGCTGTTATTGCAGAATTAGAACATTAGCCTCCGCAATCCATCATCAAATGTTTTGTTCTTGCTAGCTAAACCATGAAAGGTAATTTTTGCTTTATTTTGATTTCTCTCCCGTGATTGTCTGTCCTCCCTTAGTGGATGTCCAAATCCAAAATTTGTCAATCTAAATACAGCACTTTCCCTCTCCTTAGTGAATTATGTTTTCATTGATTTGATCCCAATAAAGAACCTTTCAGAAAATGTGGTTAAAATAGTGCAGCTTGTGTTTTCTGAACACAACCTCCATATAACTGTTTTAAAGACGACTGGCGTCCTCTAGCGATCATTTGAGAATACACAGATACAGTAGAATGCATGAAAAATAAGGTGTAACTTTTACAGTTATTCTGAAATCTCGACATGTATCAATTTATTACAACACAGACCCGGCACGTATTGCGTGTCAGTAGCCTGTAAGGACCTTTTTCATGTACAGTAGTTAATGTCGGGTTTTTTTTCGCGAATGGATCTGCATTCTCTTCATTTCAAAGTTACAACACTTCAGAAAGTCGCCTTAAAGAGTTGAAATGAACTTTTTCGCCGTACATTCACGCGAATCAACCGTCTTCTTAAATGTATTTATGTGTTTTATACATTATATGCCGGTTATAAGGATGGTATAGTAGATCTTAGTAACATAACATTTACTTATTTTCTTTTTTTACATCCCTCAATACAAAATGTATTTATGTGTTTTATACATTATATGCCGTATTAAGGATGGTATAGTAGATCTTAGTAACATAAAATTTACTTATTTTCTTTTTTTACATCCCTCAATACAGTTAAAATTTGACTTGAAAAGCAGGTAAATCAAGGGATTGTTTTCTACCTTCGTTGACACGTCCCAGTTTCTGGATACCCGATACACTAAATGCGGGTGTGCTGAGTTTTGAGCAGTGGGGTTGGGAGAGAGCATCTGAATAACAAAGAACTGCACAAGCAAAAGGCCACTTAGGGATATTTATGGAGAGCAATTCGCAGGGCCATTTATGGTTCATAAATTGGACTTGAAATATGACAGTGAAGATGACTTACTTGTTATATCTTCTGACTTACTGAGGTCTGACTGAGTTGTTAATTTTAATTGAAGATGTTTTTTTTTCATTCTGACAACAACACAAATGCCACTTGTACAATATGCAGATTAAAAAAAATCTAGTTTTACAAAGACTCTTGGTTTTGTCAGATGTCAGACTGAGAGTTTGTACACCACTGCAAACAAATACCGTCAACAGATTTTTCTTCTAGTCTATATTCTGATCGTGTAAATCAAATCAATGTAATATTGTGATGGTTTTGTTATTCTGTCTTTTTTTCATGAGAGATTTGGTAAACATACGTTGTACAGGGGGCTGTCAAATTACCTCTTTTATTCCTGCATTGGACATGGAAATTTGACAAACGCCAAATTTACAGTCGTGTTTGCTGATCTTTGAAAGTTTGATTTCCCACAATGTCTTTGAACGCAGCACACCGAAAAAAAAGTATCGGAGCGCGCTGCTTCGTGACGTAAAAAAATGAAGGCGGGGCTTACTCGCAGGTGAACTGAACACAGAGCAGGTGCGAAAACTGCGACATGTATCTCCTGAAAAACACGTTCCAGAGTTGAGTGCCGTTACACGGGCCAGCTTCTGGCCCTCCGCCGCGATGGCTGCGACCTGCGTGGGCAACTGCGCGCCGGTGTTTTTCCTCGCCATCATTTTTGATGCCGCCGGTCTGGTTGTACTTCTGGTGGGGATTTTCGGCAATCTCAACGTGAACGGCCGCTTTTACGGAGATTTTCTTATCTACACGGGCTCGCTTGTCATTTTCCTCAGTTTGGTGTGGTGGGTTTTGTGGTACACTGGCAACGTACGACTGTACGCGGATCATCACAGGAGAGGTTCACTGGACATCACTTTTACAAATTGGGCGAGAAAGCTGTCTGAGAGGCTCTCCAGAAGCGCCAAGAAGTCTCTGCAGGAGAAGAAGACCTTTGGCAAAGAGATGAACGGAACCGCGCCTCGTCATGAGCCCTCTCGGACTACTTGGGAATTGACAACCGGTCACGACAACAAGGGCTTTGTTGTGGGGATTGAGTGCAACCCAGATGAGAAAAACGTGGAGTTGGGTGCGTTGAAGAACTCTGATGTCAATCTGCACCCTGTGGAGAACAAATCGGAGAAATCTCTCTGGCTGCAGAAGGTGTGTACAAAGTTTCCATTTCCACATTTGCGTCCCTTGCTCTTCATATGGGTTTGATTATAATGCCTTTGCATGTGGGAAAGGAGAGCCGCACTTTGACTGAATGCCAGAAGAACCGACATACATTATGAGCACACTCCTGAAGCTGCTTTGGGCCTCTCAAAGGCACATTGACTGCCTTTCATGCTTTTTTTATTTATTTATTATTATGATTATTTTTTTAGAAATCTGTAGCGTATGGTGTAAATTCTTAAATTATTTGTGTTGAGCAATTTGCTGACCAGGGGCAAATCAAGAATGTGAACTTACAGTTTTTCTATGATGCTTATCCTCATGAGTAGGTTTATAAAACGACCGCAGTAAAATATTAAGTTCAACCCCCTAAAATATTTAAGCTCGCCAATGTATGATGCTGCGAAAAAAATACTCCACCTTCTTGATGACATACTCATTCCACTGTCAAAATCAGTTTTATAGCTGTTGAATTGGAAAGTTTACAAATTAATGAAAACAGACTTGCAGTACAATACAGGTTACAATGCACCAGGTTTAAGGGGGGGAGCCTTAATTCATTTAAACCCGCGTCAGACTGTTGATTAAAGTAGTCATCATTAATCAGAGTTACTCGAGACTGAATCTGTTGACCATGTTCACTCGTGTTAATTGTCACGGTGCAGTTGGACGCCTTAAAGCCACAATAATCTCTACGCTTGATTTTTTTTTTTGACAGCCTTCATAGAAAACCTGACATGTTTTAAATCTGCTTTATTCACCGCTGATTTTGTGTCATAAAATTACCATCTATTGAAATGCAGTCTGGTTGTTTGAGTGTCAGCACTGTGTCTTGTGTGGTTTATTAGCTTTGTCAAATGTTTTTTAAAAAGTTACAATGTCTGATTTGCCGGATTTGAAAACGATGAAGGAAAAAAAAAAAGGCATCAGCTATTAATCTGATCAATCACATCCATTTTTAGGGCTCTTAAAATGAAAGCAAGCCTACGGGTTTAAACTTTTTGTTTTTGAGTCATGACTGAAACTCGCTTCTTGAACCTGCTTTGTCTCCCGACACCATCAACCAAGTCGCATCATTTTACAAATTATCCAAGCATACCTTTTAAAAACATGGCCGACATGCAAAAAGCGTCAACGTGTGGACCCAAACAAACAATTGCAAGCGGAAGACGTGAACATGCCGCCTACTTTCAACCTCTCTTGTCACTGCCACCAATTTAAGTCTTATCACCGCTTGTGACCAAACATGATCGTGAAGTGACTCGCTTTATTATCAGTCATTTAAATGGCACGAGCATTTGAAGCCCATGCGCTCTGGAAAGCGGGCACCATTTTTACCCTTGGCCTACCCTGTCACGGTTATGCCACTACTCTTACAACGTGACCAGGTAACTTATCTCATATATATCTAGCATGCATGGTAAATTGGCTTTTTTTAATAGTGCTTTTCCAACTTCAAAGTACTTTAACACTGTCTCCACATTCATATATATATATATATATATATATATATATATATATATATATACACATATATATATACATATATATATATATATACACATATATACCGGACTGGTTCTGGTCACCTTCACATACACGTTTTAATCGGGTGGAAAGCCAGCCAGCCTTTGGCTCAAAAAGGTGCAATTACATTTTAATGGAGCTCAGCGTTTTTTTTTTTGTTTTGTTTTTTTTATTGATCCACAGGATGAATGGTGGTAAGGAGACAGGGAAGAAAATACACATCTGGTCCCCTCCCTCATAAGTATGCCTTGTGCGCATTCGCTTCACACACTCGTTCCAGTTAGTAAATTTGAATGTGCCTTCGCCGAGTTCTTATGATCATGAGATATGTGCTGTGTGAAATGGTGCAGCCAGAGGAACAAACACCGCACCCTGAATGCCAATGTGTTTCTTCCCGTATTTTTTTTTTTGGTGGGGCGGGGGGGGTGGCGGTGGGATAACACAAGGCGCCGTCTTATTTATGAAATGTCTCCGTTTTGCTGCTTCGCTCGGGTGTGTTCCCTGTGTAGAATTTTCCCGCAGAGCTTGACTCAAGAACAGATTCCTTCATTATTCATCTGACATTTGAAATGACTCCACGTGTTCGCATTGAAGTGGAGAGTTCAAATTTGCATGTCTGCCAGCATATGACTTATGACCCGGCTCGAAACAATTGACCAATGTTGGAATAGATTTTGGAGTAAAATACTTTTAATGGAGAAGAAAAAAAAATACAATCCTATCTGTGCCTTCAGAGCAGGGTTGTCAATCTCATTTTTGTCGGGGGCCAGATTTTAATTCCAGTTTCACTTGGAGGGCCGGTTTGACTGAAAGCATATAAAGAAGTCAAGAATAACGGTTTATTCACCGACTGTTTAAGTTACTCTAATAAGGAGTTTGGTCACAAGAAAATGCTTACAGTGTCACTCTTATTTATTACAAACGAGAATTTGACATTTTGGTGGAAATTTTAGCAAGCATCATGAAAGTTGATTTGCTTACGCGGTCCACATAAAATGATGTGGTGGGCCAGATCTGGCCCCCGGGCCTTGAGTTTGACACCTGTGCTTAAGAGGATTCAAGTGTAAACCTGTGACTGCCCCTCTGCATAAACTGGACATCATTCAGTTAGCTTGGGTCAAAAACTCACTTAATCCCCAAAGTGACATTTTGCAGGAGTAGCCACACCCAAATGTTGCAGCAACAGCAGATTCTGAAAGGCTTATTTGAACCTGTTTGTCCCGCAGAAACGGACCTGACCTGATTTGTGAAACTGAAAAAAAACACAATTGTTCTTGACTATGATATTTACATCTTCTATATGACGGTTACACAATGCATTAACCATGATGTGGTCGTACCAGTCGGCAGGGCAAAAGCGTGACCTTTGCCGAGTTTGAGGAAGAAACGCGGTGACCTGAGAGAGTTCAAATGATTTGGTTTTTTAGGCAACATAATGATCTAATCATTGAAATTACGGTTCACAGTGAATTGTGTCGTATTTGTCGGGTAAATGATTTCTGAATTGAAGCTATGAAATATGTAATGTCCCGCGCACTGCCATTGACGATACCCCTCCTTTTCTTCGCAGGTTGGGTTCCCGTGAATGATGAAAGGGCGCTGCTTTTCAAAAACGTTTGAAAGACTGAAAACCTTCAGCTAAAGAAAAAAAAAAAAACGGTGTCACTTTTTAAATTTTTTTTTTTTTTTAAAGATTTCTTAATCAGGGACAAGCCCAACTCAAGGCAGAAAGGCTGCGCACAGAAGAACATCTTTCCTATGTAAATAGCAATTTCCTATTTTTTTTGTGTGCCGATTTTTTTGGGGAAAAGCAAAATGTCAAATACTTTGCAAGGAATAAAGTTTACCAGCGGTTGAATGTTTGTTGGTGTTCGTAAATGTTGCCCGCCCGCTGCAAATTTGATCCTGGATTACTTTGAATTGTTGAAGGATCAGTTTTCTCCATTCAGTCTCCCCTTTGTTGTCGACGCACCGAATACAAAATGCATTTTGATTGCGCATCGCTCATCTTTTAGAATAATGTTCCTTTTTTTTTTTTTTTTAATTTATTTTTTATGAAAAAGAAAAAAAAAAGTTCCAATATCGGACTGCACAAAAAAACTTTTCCACATTCACCAAGGTTGGAGATGAGACCAGAACGTCGATGAAGATGAGCATCGAGGGAGGCTTTTGTCTTCATCGCTAAGCAAACAAATAAACAATCGGCATCCAGATGGAGCTGCAGAAAAAAAAGAATGCTGCAATCATTTTTTTCCCTTGTTTTTTTTTTCTCCCCTCCAAGCTATTTCCAGTTGTAAAAGTCAACTAGGGAAGCGCTGAAATTTGTCTGTGCACAAAGGATAGTCCTTTAGGATGGATTACAAGCCTTATCTTGGCCTTTTCTGTTTTTCTTAGCGTCTTCCTGGAGACTTCTTCATCAATTTCCTTGTGGTTGTCTTCACTCACTTCGCTTTATGAGATTTTTTTTTTTCCCATCTTATCCGGACCCCTTTGTCCTTTTCATCAGCCATCTGGATCGTCTGGTATCTTGGAAACCTGGTGGCACCAATGGAGAATCTCGGAGCCTGGTGAAAAATATTTTCAGGTTACTTAGACCACAGAGCGATCCCCAAAACTCAGTCGTCTCTTCAAATTAAAAACGGCCTTTAACATGACTTAACTTCTCATGCATCCAGAATAGCTTAACTGCCTCGTCATGATGATCAGTTTACTCTTTACGAGTATGGTGATTTCCCGTTCGCTCCGTCCGTTTTCCTGTGGGGGATTTTGAGGTTGTGAAATCGGAGTAATGGTCGCTCGACTCATTCAGTCGAAACCAGTCGAACTGGGTTCATTTGTGACTGGAGCAAGGAGTGCTCTCATTTTCCAAGAGTGGATGTCTGGAAGGAACCAAATTCCATCAATAATCATAAAGGCATAAAACGGCAAAGTCCAAGGTTGAGACTTTTTTTTTTTTTTGTGGGGAGGGGCATACGTGGTTGTAATCTTTACGTGAAATATGTGGAGCAGGTGGTTTCCATGTTCAAGTGGACACACCTTGTTGACAGTGTGGCTTATATTTAAACGAAAATAATCTTTCCCTTTTAACAGTAACAATACCATCCGACGTGAGAGCTTTCACTTGGTTGGCAAACAGTGACGCTAGCGACGACACCCATAAAAAGTCGGATGACTCTTTTTTTCCCTCCGTAAACTGACGAGTCCCATCCCTACGCCACCCCCCCCCCAGAAAAAAAAAGTACTGTATTCGTGAGGCTTCACACAGTGGCGAGCGTCAGCCCGTACATTATTAATTCATAACGCTGAAGATCACAAGAATGAATAAGTCAACGCGGATGTCAGAGGTGTCACAAACTGGCTGGCGGGCGCGTTTAGAATTTCCTCCACACCTCGTGTGTCCTAGCAGACGGCTGTCCCCGACCGCAGCCAACACACGAGCTCACACCCGCGTGGGGCAACCCGAACATGACACCGTTTGACTTGACGCGGCGGCGACAATGGGAACAATGATTGAATTTGAAAGTTGGCTGTGCTGCTTTTTTTTTTTTTCCTTCTCATTTGACTGGAAGCAAAGTTTGCTGATATGCCGTCGGGAAAACTCAAGCACAACATGTATAGAGTTCTCCAATCTTTAAGTATGTTCAGATTTATTCGTGGCTCAGTAATGAATGCTACAGCTAATTATTCATGCCATGTGTCCCGTTATTTGAAAGGCATCGTCACCATTACTGTCAAGCGAGAGCGCAATACTCGAAGTACACAAAGGAGGAAAAGTGGTTCAGATGACAAGACTGTCTGTTTTATGTGTTGTGTTGTATTATTTTGTCATTTTATGTTAAGTGTTTTTTTGATGGCGGCGTGGGCACCCGCAGCGGCTCCTCTTGTTGTCTGTTTAAGAGGGAGGAAATGTCATCTGTGCTGTATGCACATACAGCACAGATGACAAAGTTGTACTTGATACTTGATGCAAGGTAATTTTACAAAGGATTTTTTTTCTTTGATTTTCAAAAACGGCTTACTTTGTGAGGTCCTCCGATCACATCCATTTGTCGAATGTTTTACTGAGCATGTGTCAGAGGTGGCGCTGGGTCTTCAGCTCACAGGCTCTGATTTTTTTTTTTTCCTCACCTCATTGAGCATTCCGCATTGTGCCCTTACAGTCATTTTGACCGGATGGCTACTCCTTGGGAGAATAGCAACAGTGCTGACAATCTCTTTTTTACCACACGGATTGATGAACATCAAAGCTTTGTGAGCTACTTTTGTGACCCATTCCAGCAGCATGTAAGTTAACGATTCTTAACCTGATGTGTCTGAGAGCTCTCTTGGATGAAGCATGGTTCACAATGTCCCTTGAGAATAGAAACTTGAAAACTGATGTGTATTTTTAAATAGGGGCCAGGGAAATTTAAACTGCGTCTCCAATCTCGATAAATTGATTGGACAGCAAGTTGGTTGACTCCTGACAACAATGAAATCTTGGAGGAGTCATTAGCCTTGGCCAGGGGTTACAAACCAATTTTTGTTTTGGGCTGCATCGGAGTTTTGGTTCCCACAGATTGTGAACACCATATAAATGTTATCAGGCATATTATTGCATCACTGTGTACATGGTATGTGCCTCACCATTCGATTATTATATATGTGAACAACAATTTGAATTTGAAAGGGATAATGCAATTTCGGTGTGGATTATCTGTTAAGGTGAAAAGAACAAATGACTGTGACTGAGCCCAAGATCATCTCACGCGTTATTGCCAGTTTATCCAGAAATCCAGATCATTTCAAAGGCTTCACGAACGTTTTCTTCCGGCTGGAGATACAAATATAGTCGTCTATTATCTTATAATAGTCCGCGTTATTGGGGTGCTGCATCAGAACAATAGCATAAACATATGAAAACATACAATAATGCATGAAAACTGCAAATATTGTTTCTGTGAAAATGGAGGCACTTGACACATTTTTGCAGGACCATGAAAGGCCAGCAGAGGGCAGCCATTTACCATTTAATTCCAGCCATGGTTCAAGGAGAAACGCGCTGACCACAGACGACGACTGTTGCTTTAAAATATTTTCTAGATTCTAAAATATCTCGGCATGCCCTATAAATTATTATCATTATTAAGTGTAAGTTTAGTCTTCTTTCAACGTATATCTTGCTTGCTGTGATGAGTCAAACCACGAGCGTTACCCTACGAATAAATCTCCATCTTTGAAATGTTACATTCGTCCTGAATGCCAGAGTTCAATTTAGTTCACGTTTGTGCATGAACACACTTATTTCCAAAGGAAAGATAACTCAGAGTCAAAAGAGACTTTTTTTGGTGGAGAAACTACGACCAAAGTGTAACTGAATGACTCAGTGACTTTCCCGGCAAGTGCAATACCGCATATTTACACCAGGAGGAGCCGTACAGATGCCATAAATAGACCCAAAACCCATACAGGAAGTCTGCAGCGCACTTGAATCATATTCTTGTGTCATATCACGGATACGTTAATTCATCTCACCTGTCGAGACACTCCGCAAACTTTGTGTTTATCACCAGGAAATAGAAAACAGTAGGCCAGGCCTTAAGACAGGCATGGATCATGTGGCATTTTTATTTTTTCGACTTCTCTGTCGTCGTTACAAGAATAGCAATGCCGGCCTGTTTTTTTTTGTTTTTTTTAAATGATGACTAATGTTAACTGGGTGATAAGTATGTTTGACATGGGTACTAACAAGAACACTCATCAATCCATTTTCTTCCCCTTTTCCAGGGTCAAGTCGCAGAAGCAGCAACTTCGGTAATGAAGGCTCGTTTTTGCTCTCCCCCAGCCACTTCATCCAGCTCTTAAAATAAGAAAGATACGTACGATACGTGTTCTCCCCATGCTTGCGTGGGTTTTCGATGGGTAATCCGGTTTCCTCCGACATGCCACCGTGCCGCCCTGATTGATCCCACAAGGCCTCAAATCCTCCTCATTTATTAATCCACTCTTCCATAACTTGGCAGTAATGTGGACCTTACTAAAATGTGTAGGCGCGCCGAAAGAAGTGTCCAGTGAACATATTTTTTTTTTCATTTAAATAACAGTCATAACCGACCTCCATCTAACCCCAGCCTTATCTACGCACAACACATCCGTTGCGTCAAACCTCTTCCTTCACTTCTGGGTCAACAACAACCAGAAAACCACACGATTTTATGTACAATATGTACAACATTTATTATAATTAATATATAAAATAGATGATGTACTTCAATTTTCACAATAGAAAAAGTACAATAAATACAAAGACCATTTTTGTTTTGCAAGTATCACAAAACGTCCAGCACAATTTGACAAGAGGTGAGACATTGGAAATACAGATAATAAATGCTTTTTTTGGGAATAACCACACATATTCATAGAGCTAAATATAAGCTTCGTATATTTGAATTATTTTTTAACACAAGTCTAATTGTGTCACGACGTCCGCTGATAAAATTGTAATAACTCATCTCTATGCAGGTTTTTCAAGTGAATACGCTTCACCCCTCAGTTTTCCCCGTCTTTTCTTGACCACTTTCTTTTTCCATCATTCGTCCATCTCCCGATCTCTCACTTCCTCATTTCTCTTCCTCTCTCTTTCAGCTCTGCCTTTCGCATTTTTCCACACGAATAACACACCAAAGTAAAAAAAAAAAAAAATCCCTCCAAGAATCCACTATGGCAATCCAGTACAAATATGGCAAAAAACAGACGTGCACGAATCATCACACAGCAACATGTCCAATGGCTTTGAGCATATTTCTACATCGCTAATAATTAAACATTTCGTGAAGTAGGAATCGTTGTCACACAATACAATTAGACATGAAAATATTCCCCGCCCCCCCCAAAACTATGGAAGTACTGAAAACATACATAACGTCACAGCACTCAGTTAGCTTGTCTTGTCAAAATATCTACTTTTAAATACAAATAAAATATAGAATATATCTCTGATAAATGTCACTCAACATTGGCGTATTGACGGCACAGACAAACATTACAAATAAGAACACGTCAAGAGGAATGTGGGCGGAGTGAGTCGCCGTGTTTTGAGCTAAACAAAAAGACCAACAGTGTGTTGGGGAGTCGAGCAGTCCTCGTTCGCGCTGGGGGGGCTTTCAGCCTGTCCCACCGGCGGCGGGCGAGCCACACTGCAAACGCGTAGCAGAATCGTTACTGCACGGTAGGAACTGTCGGGCGAGTACGTCGTATGCTAGTATAGTCAAGACAGGGGGAAAAAAAGTGTGATGGACGGTCAGCAGTTTTGGTTTGATACCTCCCACACGCACTGAAGGCACTGCGTCGGTGTACAAACCCTGAACATCAAGTTATCCTCAAAGCAGGAGTTCCAAAAAAAATCAACCCCAGCAACAATTGTAAATATATTCTGCTTTGAATACATATTACGGGACATATAAGCCTCTCACGACCCTGTTTTTCCATTAAGGGTAGCGGTAACAGAAAACAAAAATAACCTGGAATGCAGAAGTTTGTAGAACCACGGGGGGAAGCTTAACTGCAAAGTTTTGGTGTGTTTTTTTTTTTTAATTCGTGGTTTTTTGTTTTTTTTTTAATTTTTGGTCACGTTCCCAAAAAGCAGAAGCGGAGGAAGCTTCGCCCTTTCGGTCGCCTAAAACGGCACCGGTGACAGTCGGATTGTGCTTAAGCTGCCAACAGTCAGCAAGGCTTGGCTTCAGTTAGTTTGACCGGTGTACAGTACTATGGAAAAGTCTTGTTTCGGCATTGCCATCATGGCCTTGTTTCAATTTTCATTTGTCAAAATTGGGATTAAAGGGGGTGGGCGGGACGGCGGTCGACTGGTTAGCACGTCGGCTTCACAGTGCAGGATTTACAAGTAAAATCAATCAGATCTAGTTGCATTATATTTTAGCCGTTGATTGAAACATGGTTCAAAGAATTAAGTTGACCATTTACAGGAGTAAAATAGTAAACATCTGCAAGTATTTAACACCACCCGCAATAGATGCCTCACAATAGCAGCAAAGGACTGTTTATTTTGTCAAAATGAAGCTCCTCAACTCACTTCAGTGCCAGAATCCCACCAAAGCCAGTTTTGGCCAAAGCACACAAAGGTGATTTTTTTTTAAAGTTAAAAATGGGTGAAACCCCCCCCCCCCCAAAAAAAAACTCTTCAAATATGGAAACTCCAAAACACTGATTTTTGTAGGTTCATTGTACTACTTTCCTCTGTAATATTTTACCCTGTCAAAAAGAGTGTTAGGCAGGGGTCATTCTGTGGCGCCAAAAAGTCCCCAAGAACCACATGAGTAACCCTTTCTAAAAATAGCTAACCAATGATTGGGACATTGTGATTTTCGAGGAATATTTATACAAATTATTGTTTGAAAATGTAAAAAATAATTTTTCAATTTTTTTAGAAATAAAATCTTTTATATTGATGTTCTTCTGTCTCAAATTGTCGCTCATTTCTAGAGATCAAGCTTAAAAACAAAAAATAAAAATATCTCAAAAACCTGAAAAAATTAATGATACATTTGAAATCAGCATCATAAATACACTACAAGACAAAAAAGTCATCTTGGACTAAAATGTGCTCTTGACTGGTGTAATTTGAGCATTTCAGAAGTGCGTATCAAACTGGGAGCCCTTCGCGATGATCAGTACCCAAGAAATAACTCTTTCAAAAAGGTCGGCGACCCCTGGTGTTAGGGAATGTGTCATTGACGGACGAGCGGTGATCGGTTTCAGACTTTTGCACAGTACTGTACATTCTAACCACGCAAAAAAAATTTCTTTAAAGTGAACATTCGCCAATTATTAAGTAGCAAGCACTTCAACTGAGAAAGAAGCTCGGCTGGTCCTTGATGATGTCACACCATGATAACTCCTGCATGTGGGTACAGCATTGATGTTTTTTTTTTTTTGTCTCATCCTACCAATATTGTTCTTGTGTATGTTTGCGGATGTCTACGTACGTGTGTGTATGTCTCACAGCCCATCAGTCAGTTTATAGAGCCTAGGGAGATTCGTGGTCCCTCTGCGGCGGAGGCTGCGCCGGACTCTTGACGATGGTGATGACGGAGGCAGTGTTAAGGCGCGGCGCGGTGGCCAACAGGTTGCCCCCGCCGGCTTCCAGGCCCCTGGCGAACTTCTGCAGCGCGGCCAGGCGAGCGCCCAGGCCCTCCAGCTCTTTCCTCATGCCGGCGTTCTCGGCCCCCAACCGGTCCACTTCCCTCTGGAGCTCCATCTTCTGCTGTTCCAGAGCTTCGCGCTGGGACACCCGTTTGACCCGGCAGCTGGCTGCATAGCCCCGGTTCTTCAAGGTGCGTCTGCGCTGCTTCAGCTTCTGGATCTCCTCGCGGGACATGCCCCGCAAATGCAGGTTGAGCTCCCGCACCGACAGTGACATGAGTTCGCTGTCTGACAGGAAGGGCACGTTCTCGCCACATTCCTGCTTCACCTGAATGAGTTGGAAGGATGACAAAATGCAAGTGGGTGAAAAAATAAAAAAGAGACTCAACACCTGACACACTAAAAAAAAAAAATGGCTTGTTTTCCTAACCCACTTGCAACAGCTTTACTGATAATCTGGTTACCCATTTCTTGGTAGTGTTAACGCTTCATTATGGGTAGTTCTTACTCTTAGGTGAATCCAAATCTTGAACCAAGGTGACCATGGCACAATATTTTGGCTTTTTTTTTTTTTCGCATTTGAAGTTTACAATGGAGTTGTGTTTTAACAGGTTTGAATGTGTTTAAAGGGAGTACTTTGTAAAATCGGTCAAAACATTTTGATATGGTCTCTACTGCAGTTTTTCAATTATTGTGCTGGTCTGGAAAGTATCACCATCGCTAACGGGTTTTACTGTATTGTGCTGAAAGATTAAATCGTTTTTATTGTTTATTCTGCTGATGCTGAAGGATGAAATCATTTTTATTGTTTATTCTGCTGATTTTTTTGAAAAAGAGATTTTGTTTGCAGTTTCCGGAGTTCAAAGCGCTGCAATGCGCACACCAACAGTAAGGCCCCATTAATAGCTTTTGTAAAATTGCGCCCATATTTTCCTTTTTTTTTTTACACGTGAACACATTACATCATTAGACAAAGATAATAACATTCAACCCCCCCCAGCCCACCCCAAAAAAAATCCTCAATCATTTATTTGATTTTTCTCTCTATTTAAAGTGAAACAAATACGAGAAGGACAAAATATTGGAAAACAGTCAAATGCTTTCCCCGCAATTCAGACATGTACAAGAGTTAAGGTGACTCAAAAGGAAATTATTTTATTAATTCTCTATATGTACTTTTTAAATCGATCGGCCCAATAATAGGTTGTCGAAATTTTATTTCTGCCAATTATCTGAATCAGCACCGGCCTTAAAAAAAAAAATAGAATCCAGATTGGTCGGCCCTACTCAAAATCCCTGATTTTGCATTGGGGGGGGTTAAAATCAAAATAGAATGCGCTCCAACTGTTTCTTGCTTGTGCGTGTTACCTTCAGGGCTTTGCTGTTTCTCTCTGTCGTCATGATCCCACTCTCCTCGGGTTACCCCCCGCCCCCAAGAACCAGTCAGCACAGATTCAGACACTCTGAGAAGAAACAAACAGCATTCAGAAAAGTTGTGTGTGTGTGTGTGTGTGTGTGTGTGTGTGTGTGTGTGTGTGTGTGTGTGTGTGTGTGTGTGTGTGTGTGTTTTTTTAAGTAAGTGGTCACATGCGAGTCAGGGCATCACGCCGTTTTGGTTCTAGCCTGACATTTACGTCCGCTCACAAGATCGCCGGTCATGCAAGGCAGAGAAAAGGAGAAGAAAGGCGCACAGCTCTCATTCCTCCCTCCACACGCGCTCTCGTCTAATTCCGTGGTTTGATATCAGAGGAAGTGTGTGTGTGTGTGTGTGTGTGTGTGTGTGTGTGTGTGTGTGTGTGTGTGTGTGTGTGTGTGTGTGTGTGTTTGTGTTTGTCGTGAAAGTGACAGGCCCCTTTGTTGGCTGGCTGGTGCGGTAAGGGGGAAGTTACCATGGCTTTTTGGCCTTTTGCTTGCTCAAAGCAGGTGTCCTAAGCAACACTTCCTCCTGTCAACACACTGCCAACTGTCCAAAAGCGTTCGCTTGGCGCCTGCCGCTGCAGAAAAATGCGATTTCGCGGTGGTACGTTTCAATTCAACATCAGCATGAAAATGTTATTTTCTTGCACTTAACACCACAATTGTGTTGCCCTTACAAAACACAACATAACAGCACGTAAGTCTGCTGACAAATATATATGTCAGCGAGATAAGAGAGAGAGAAATGCAAAACTGTTGAGAATAAATGAATACATTTCCATGCAACACATTTTGGTTGTATTTTGTAAGCCCAACAGCGAGCTGCGTTCAATCGCTGATGACTTGACGTCCTTGCTTTTCTGCTGACTGATCTTTATTCCTTTCTGGGCCAAGTGTTTGCGGAGCATTATGGTGGCACTAGTATTTGGCACGTCTGCCTCAGCGTTCTGACGTCCGGGATTCACGTGAGCTTTTTTCCCTGAAGACTCTTAAAAAGAGTGAATGTGACTATTAATTGTTGCTTTTCGATATGTGCACTATGATTGGCTGGTAACCAGTTTGGTGTCTACTCTGCCCCTACGCCAGAGTCAGCTGGAATTCTCCAGCTTAGCCGCGACCCAAACAATCTAATGCTAATTGCTAATGCATAATGCAAAACGACACAAACTGACTCACGACACTAACACCAGTGTTGCGGAAGTTAAGACGCTTCAGGCAACAGATATTTGAGCACAAATGGTGCGACAACACATGTAGACAGACAATATAAAAAAAATCTCTCGTGCTGTATTCTTTATCCTCTGCGAAACAAACGAAAAGCAGTTTACCGAGTCTTTTAGGTGTAAAACTCTGAAGTGAATTATTTATGTCTGTATTACGCTGCCCTCTTGTGGCATAATTGCAGTGATCACTGCAGCACGAAATCATGATGCAAAAAGTGTTTATTGTACCTTTATAAGTACAATACTGTAGAGTGTTTTTTTAAGAAAAAAAAGGACATCAGAGATCAAATTAAACTCAATGCACCGCTGTAAGAAGTGTTAAATCAACCATTAAACCACAGTCATTTAAGACTTATTAAACAAAATGAAAATGAGTACAGTCTTATTCACAGATTTCACACCACAAATATTTCCTAATGATGAAGGGACAAATGCTACCACTTTGTTGCGTTAACCAAAATAGAATAAGCCAAACTCAAACTAAGTATGGGCATTTGGGTAACATGGAACTCATGCTTACATTAGCAGAAGTGTTTGTTTAACCGCGCGGCGTCTTTGAGCAGCTCTATTTAGAAACGTTATCATCTTATCTAACATTAAGTCCACACAGGCCGTGTGTGACTTCCTACATTCCTCTTAAGTTCAGTTGTTTTCGGGTGGGGGTCAGCCTGCGGGTTATGTCGGGTCACTGTCACGATGACTTTAACGAGAGGTTTTATGCCGGGGCTAGAAAAAGCACGCAGGCCCATAGTGGCAACAGTGTCTGCGGCATGGCGACAATACCTTTCATTGTGTGAGGCGGTTATTTTTTTTTTTTTTCTCGCTTTCAGGTTGAGAGGAGAAGGAAGTGTGCTTCGTGTGAAAGAATTGTCAGCGCACACTTCCTTGTTGATGTTGACCTTCCGTTATTTCACCTCAGTAAGCACTTCGATCCCCATAAAGCATGCGATGCGGTATCGCAATTAGATTTGTTCAACAAGGTGTGTCAGAAAAATTCTGGGATTGTGCCTCGTGACTGCTCACAATGCCCCGAGCATCTGACAGTTCCTGGTAGAGAGGAACATCACCGTGCTGCAGTAATCTCCCACTCACCCACCCTGAGTCTAATCCTCCCCTCCCACCCCCCTTGTTTTTCAAGATACAGGAGGTCTTCAATGGGATCCGTTTTGAAAATGTGAATGACATCATGAGGCCCGTGAGAACGGAGCTGTGGCAGATCTCCCCAGGGGGTATGAGGGAGAGAAGGCTTGAAGGCGGTAGTTGTAGTTTTGGATTTGAAATACCTTGAAATTTTCTGACACACCTTGTTGTGTGTATTCAATATACTCAGTGATTATCAAAGTTTTTAATTATATTACATTTATGTGTTCCTGGCAATCCAATAGGTTCTGATGGACATGAAATCTAAAGAAAGGCTCAAGAAAAGGCCACCAAACCTAGTTTGGTATGTAGACTCTGCGAAACTATAGGATTAAATATGGAAGACATCCAATCGACATAATTCATGCAGTGCACGAGAAATTTATAAGACAAGGGCAGTGTCTGTGTCGGTGTATTCTACACTATTCGTTTGCTTTTGTAACGAATCACATTGTGTAAGGGCTGAATGGACACCCTGTACTTTCTCCAGCAAGTATGATAATGATCTATTTTATTCTTTTATTCACTTTCATTTTCTTTCTTTCTTTATGAAATAGCTCGTCGCTCATTTTGGTGTTTACCTGAACTAACCTGCTGGTGTTCGGTGTCGTTTTACACCACATTCCATGTACATTAGCGAACACTACTTGGAGTCAGAAATTCAGTCAATTAGGCTTAAGTCCATTTCCCTCAAGGGTGAACGAGCTCAAAGCACGTGTGGGCTTCCAAAATAAGGAACGACTACTGTTTATAATATGAAACCGACAACGCTCTGTAATTTTGCATACAGTTGCTGGAATTTCCCGAAAAGCGTGGGGCGTGAAGTGGCCGCAACCGCACTAGGCGTCCCAACAGCCGGTGGGACTGTAAACTGTCGTTTCGTAAAGTCATGGTGATTCAGCAATACACCAATCGCCCCGCTAAAAGCTAAACCGGCCTCGACCAGTCAACAATCCAAGCAAAACTAGCCCGTGATCCGTTGCTATATTTGTCACAAGACTACGGGATATCCGCGCATATGCTCGGCTAAAAATACCACCTAAGAAGGGCTGTGAGGGTTTTACATGTAAGTTTACCGAACCCGAGAGCAACAAGCGAACGCAACGTCGCCACGCAACAACGACACTATTTTAAAACGCTTACAATGCCTCGTATGTACACGACTCAAGAGAAAATATTTTCATTGCCACTTCCTTCTGTATGTCAGACGATCTGGCCAGTTTAGGGTAGTAAACAGCCATAGGAGCTGTATTCGACATCCATTTTAGCATGACTGTAAAACTGTGATGTTATTACAAATGCTGAAGCGAGTAATTACACCCATTACGAAATCCAATTTGTTCGGCAAATAGCGCGATGTAATATTATGATTAGTGGCAGAGAATATACATCACCCACGCTGTTTTGAACGTGCTAGTAATTCGAGCTATTAGCATCTTTAGCATCAGTGGTGTCGGCTACGAAAGATTAAAGTAAACAGCTGCCCACTCACTTGTCCTTGGGTTATTTAGCGAATTCCCGATGATTACGCTTCCTCCGTTCTTGTTGGGATCGACTCGCAAAAAAAACTATTCAGTGGCTGCGTAGTTCTGAAATGTGACAATTTCACCACTGCCTCTAAGCGACAAAATGTCAGTCCGCCTTTTCCCGGAATGACTTCGCTGCTCTCTGAGGTGGGATTCTTTCATTCATAAAAAAAAGGCGAATTCCCGATGATTACGCTTCCTCCGTTCTTGTTGGGATCGACTCGCAAAAAAAACTATTCAGTGGCTGCGTAGTTCTGAAATGTGACAATTTCACCACTGCCTCTAAGCGACAAAATGTCAGTCCGCCTTTTCCCGGAATGACTTCGCTGCTCTCTGAGGTGGGATTCTTTCATTCATAAAAATTGTCTTGGTTCTGTTCAAGTCATGTTTTGTTTCTCATAGTCGTGATTCAGTTACTGATATTTTGTTACTTTGAAGTTTGATCTTTTCAAGACTTTGTTAATGCTTTCGATTCAGTTTTTCCAATGTTTTGTTCATACATTTTGTTCAGTCCACCTTGCTTTTCCTGCCTGCCTGCTTTCTGGGGCCTCTACCATCATGATGACGAATAAAAAGGAAAAGTAAAAATGCACCGAATTCAGATAACATGATCGGGCAAACTTATTCATGAGAGCAGTATCGGGGAAAAAAAAGAGATAATTCAGATCAGTTTTCCCCTAACTTTATTTGTGTGTTTAAATTGCACAAGCTCAATCAAAAGATTTCAGTTGTTTTGCTGATACATTTTATTGGATTTTATTTTTAATATTTGGAAATTTGAAAGACAGTTTTCAATCACATATATCGATGAAATCTTTTTTTATTTATTTGTATTTGTCATACCAGTATTTTATGTCATACGGTTTGGTTAAAAATTTCCCCCCAAAAGTATGAGCTTTACTGGAACAAAATGTCCCAAAAATATTTGAGCTTTGTTGATACTCATAAAAAGTGTCACTGAAATTTTTTTGAAATAACCGAATCAACATAGTTTATGTAGTTGTAGGCTATAACATGCCAGTGACTTGTTTGTGTCTCTTGTTTGCCGACCTGACAACTTAAACATGTTGCAATATATGCTATGTTTTTTTGCTGGGGGAAAAAAAAACTTTCCTTATTTATTTTAAGATGTGTAATCACCAGGAATACAGCTGCTAACTTGATGGATCGACCAAACACAGAAAATATCTTTAATTTGTGGAACTGAATCGTGAGGAGCTTGACTCTTTTCCCCTCTTAAGACCACCCACGCTTCCTTTAAATCTGCTAATTTTAGATGCAGGGTTCAAATCGGGGAAACCAAATGTTTTGATGTTACAGAATGAAAGACGACGCTGCGTTGCTGCACTTTGGGGCTCATGGTGTGAGTCGAATATATTGGTTTGCTGTTGAAATGATGCACTTTCTGGACTTTCTGCGGTAAATGCAACTTTTCAATTTGCTCTCCAGATAGCGTGATATTTTGATTTCTGTTCCTTGAATATAATAATCATGTCTTGATGAGAAGAAAGCAAACGCTGATCGTCCCCCTTCAAACGCCACACGCGTCTGAAAGAGAGCAGGTGAAATGTTATCAGATGATATCAGCTGGATGTCTTTTGAACCTTTTGCTGAAAACACAGATGACGGAAAACGGTGTAACGTCATCTATGAAGCCCACGTGGGGGGGAAAAAACACTGAGTGATTCATGCAAAGAGTTTAAGACAGCAAAAATGTTGCTCAGTGATCAAACCTCCGTGGTGAATTTCCACATCGCAGGGGCCCCCCCCTTGATTTGTCGACTCTTCCCCCACCCCCTCATGCCAGCCAGTCAACTACAACTACTTTCACATTTGCTTTCCTGATTCAATCGCCGGCATGCTGTTTGTTTCTACAAAGGATGCAATCGGACGGTTTGCATGTGGACTACCATTTAATGCTTGTGAGAGTCGATGGGGATGCACCTAGTGTTCTCTGAATCATATCGCTATGTCTTGGTCGTTGGGTGATCACATGCAAACGGTGCACAGCGCTGACCTGGGTGAGAAGGCATAATGAGGATTGAGCACTCACTTACAGTCATTTAGTGGAAAAGAGTGGCTTTCAAAATCCCCATGATGGGACACTCCCATCACTGACATTTTTGGTTCAATTCATCTCAGCACCTGACACAATTAAATGTGTAAGTGTGGAGAGTTTAGCTTTGTGTGCATGCCAAACTCATTGTTCCCACGCATTATTTTAGATTCGCCTATGCGGGGATTTATAAACATTGCTTTTTTTCTTGTCCAGAGAGGCAAACCGTGACGTAATTAGCACAATGCTACTACGTCTGTTGTGTTTGGTTTTGCCATGTTAAATTGGATGGAAAGATGCTTTGCATGAAGCCAGAGTAGCTGTTGTGTCAAAAGACCTTAAGAGTTAATTGCTCGTCATGCTCGCAGTTGTGGTGTTTAACGCTACACGGCAAAGGCTGAATTTAGCATGCTAACATGCTAACGTCATGCTCGCAGTCGTGATTTTTAGCGCTTCGCAGCAAAGGCGGAAGTTAGCATGCTAATATGCTAACATCATGCTCACAGTCGTGATGTTTCATTCTACACCAGCGAAAGCTGATGTTAACATGCTAACATGCTAGTCATTGAACGCATCAGAAAGAACTAAGTTTGTGGGTGTAGTGTAGTTTGTCAGATGATTGATTTGATAAAAATAAAGCAGAATCAGACTGTAGATAAGTCTCCGTTACTAAACTTTATTCAACCAAGGCATAAACGGTATTTCTAAATGACCAAAAAAACCTACGTCACACCACCGATTAAAAATGTCACAGAAAATGGATGAACACGTTAATTGCCATCTAATGGAAGAGCACATCATTTTTCTACTTGCCATTATCCGTCTGAGGCTTAGTTAAATGAATGAAGAATCGACAGCAATAATTATTGGGCCAAGTGAAGTACAATTAACGAGTATTTTAGTTATATTTTGTTACACATCAAATAAAATGGAAATAAGACTTGGGTGAGGTAAGATGTGGCTCTGTTGGGTGTGTGTTTCTTTCAGCTTGATGAGACCCTGGTAGAGAGGCTGTGGGGCCTGACAGAGATGTTTCCTGACACTGTCCGCACAGCTGCTGAGTTCTCAGCACAGTGTTCGGTCTCACTGGCCAAGAAGTTTTACAGGTATATTTGCTTCCATTTTTGTAGTCAAGCTCACCGACAGCCATCTGGTCTATCTTTGCATCATTGTTCATTTTTTTCACGTTCAAATGCCAAGGGTTCTGATGCTTTCCATCATGCTTTATTCAAGTTTTTCTCGCTCGGCCCTCTGGGTGGGAACAACTTCCTTCATGATCCTGGTGTTGCCTGTGGTGTTTGAAACGGAGCGGCTACAGCTGGAGCAGCAGCAGTTACAGCAGCAGAGACAGGTGATTTGTACATCGCGAACAACCATGTCAACATGACAACATATGTGATTATTTTAATTGTACCCAGAGCTGATAATGTGTAAATATGTGTGAAAGCCATCTGCTTTTCTGCCCCATAATACAATGTTGTCTCCTTGAGTGAAAATACATTGGAATCTGTATGGGCACTTGCGTTATGGGGAAGTGGAGTGTATATGGTTAAGTTAGCCAGCAGTGGCTTTACGCATGCTCTATTCATTTGCAGTGTGGACACCAATGTCTTCCTAAACATCTGTTAGGAGGAAGTCTCACAGTCTCTAGAAAGCTTCAATAACATAATCATAGCTTTAATTTGGACTAGTTGTCAGAGATTTGCTAAAAATGGTGGCAAACTTGCTAAATTGGCAAAACTGAGCATCCATTCGCTTGGTCGACCTTCCGGTTGTCATGGTAATGAAATTGGAACCTGGCATTTGCACAAGGCAGACCCCCACCCCCAAAACGGTGTGATTTGACCAAGCGTGTGACAATTGGTAAGAAAAATAACCCCATCTGGTGGCAACAAAGAAGTACTGCTAACCAATTCAGTATGCAACATTTTTTGGACCCAGTAATAAAATACATACGTTGTTCCCACCTCATGTTTTTTAAGAGTCTAATAGAAATGGACGGTACACGATTAACATATAACTTTTTTCTCCTTAGATCTTGTTGGGGCCCAACACCGGAATCTCTGGTGGGATGCCAGGCATGATGCCGTCAGCCCCGGGAAAGATCTGAGGACCATGCATTGCCCACTTCAAGCTTGGATGTGCTGTCACAATAATGCTGGGCTTGTGGCCGCAAGGGGCGACATAGAGACTGTGCAGAAACGCAAAGAACTGCCGCAACAAACAAATTTAAAAAAAAAAGGGCCTAAGCTTCACACAGGTCTTCACATATGTGTTTCACTGTCTCTCCTTCCTCCAACAGCTTGCAGAGACTGATTTTCAGGAGCACTGCTTCCATCTTTTTTTTTATTTTAAATATACTGTATGTGTAAATGCGTTTATGATCTTGACTTAAGTGTTGTAAGGGAAATGAGGAAAATGGGCTACAGTGAAGGAAGGGGCAGTTAAAGGTTACACACTGAGTCAGTTTTTTGATGTCTGAAATGGCTTCCATGATCTGAATCATTCCTCCACATGTAAGAGCAGGATATGTATGCTGGTCTGAGTCATGTGGTGACATTATTACATTTAATATTTGTTGAAAGGAAATAAACATGTCTTGGAAGCTTCTGAGATCTTAATGAGGCTCTGCTGGGTGTTGCCTTCCTGCTGTACTCTGATTGTTGTTCTGAAAAGACCATTATAGAACAATATAATCATGTTTCGTTTTAAGTGTTGTCTTCAATGTGTTGCTCAAAAAAATATTTAGGTTTTTGGAGCTACCCCATCAGGTGAGTCATCTCGTTCTGGGCGTCCAGCAAAGATAAGGACAATGTTAGCTGGCTTTAACTTTAATATGAAATTTCTCTTCACGAAACAAGCTTGAAGTGCTGTTTGTAAGCAGCACAATTCTCAGCAGCGATTCCAGGTCAGTGTATTACATGTACTGTAAAGGCAACTAATCGGAAATGACATATGAAGGAATGCACAATCATTGGTCTCATTTAGACGTGGTTTTCAACATTTATTGAACATCTCTTGTAGACCCCAACTGCTATTCACTGTACTTTTTTGAGTGCTTGGGAGACCATATCATAATCATAATGGAAAGTATTGCACTACTGCTGTCCAAAATTAAAAACTATTTCCGAATGTTGTCCATGACGAATGGGTATTTGAATTAATTACTTTGATCGAATTTTGGAAAAATTAGCAATGTCAATCTGTATTACAAGATTACATCCTTCCATGGGCACATAGAGGCAAGAATTGATCCTCACATTCACACCAAGGGACAATTAATAGATTGACAGACATCTGCCTTTCATGACGGTCTGGGCTCCAAATAGTCGGCCACTTTTGTGGTGTTCAACTTTGGAGGTTCTGCTGCATGAGGCGAACTTGTGAGTGAAAAGGCCGAGGTTTAAGGGATGCTAGCATGGGGAACCTCACCTCATTCAATCATTTTCTGATACTGTACACTGATTTTGGATGCCTCTTGTTTATCGTAACGAGTCCTTTTTTTGCTCTTCCTTCAGGTGAACATCAGATGGAGCTATTGGACTTTGTGGCAGCCACATTTTATGAGGAAAGAGGGGCCTTCAAGCTTTTGAAGAGGAGCAACTTTATTCATGAGTGCTGGGCTTTACTTTTGTATAATGTGATTCATACAGTTGAGGTTTCTCATATGTGTGCTCTTTAGATTATTGACGCCATCGTGGCTCTGTTCAGAGATGACTTCCCAGGCCCAGGTCAATTGGCAGAGTGGCAGCAGAAACTGGCCCAGATGCTCTCCAGGTTGAAAAAAATTTCTGAATGTCTGAACCGGCACTGCGTTTCTTTCATCGGAGTGTGGGTGCTATCGCTGAGGAGACTAGATTTTAATCTGCATAGTTTAGTCTCTTTTTAGGTTTGTACTTCCAAGAATGTTTCAACTACATTTGGGAATCTTGAGGAGTAGTAGAAGGGAAGCAGGATGGAGGAATTAAAAAAAAACAAGTTAAAAGATGTTAAAAATCGCGGTGCATGAACTGTACTCTGCTTAAAATGTTTTTTGTTTTGTTTTTAAATGGTGTGTGCTCCACTTAAAGCACCGAGATTACAGATGAATCAGAATCAGATTCATGGGCCAAGTATGGCCGCTACAGCTTCTTGTTTGCTTTCAAACTTGGCTTGCAGCAGACGTGTGCTCATTTTCAACATGACGTCTTTGATCCACTGGTGAAAAGGACACGTTGATTCGCTCCTCTTCCCATCTGTAACTGCTTCAAACAACAAAGTGAATGCAGACGCTTCCACCACAAGGTTGAGTCTGAGGAAGGGACGCGCTGAGATGAGAATTGCCAAAATATTTAAGAGGTATAGCAATGCATCGCTTTCACAACAAAATCACAGATTGAAACTCCGTATTCATTCCACAAGCATATGCATAATTTTCAAATGTCTTCATTTGTTTTGCCAGCCCAGATATGCCGCAGAATGAGACTACTTTTGCCATCACAGCTGGAGGAATTGTTGATGCGAAAGAGTGACGGACAAACAGATAAATATTTCATCGTTTGCACAGTTAGCTGTTTCAAAATATATTTTTGACGACTATTTCATAATTTTGTTCCATGTTCCGGTGTATTTATTCAATCTGTCACCTTGTCAATGATTTTACACAATAAAACTGAGATAGTCTTCAATGTGACACAATCTGACTCGACCTACATACACATTCGGGTTACGTAGCCGCCGTACGGCGCTGAGTTCCGTCGTAAACCGGACATCACGACCAGCAGAGGACCGTTGGTGACCTCTAGCGGTAGCCACAAGACTTACATCGACTAAACGCAACTCCTCGTCAGCTGCGCGCTCCATATGCCTGTCAAAGCAGCATAGCAATGGGAAGTTCACCAACAGCGCTGTCAAGTGTTTAAACCTACTCGTAACTAACCGCGTTTTTTTTTAGTAGAACAACAAACATCTCCCAGCTCTACCGGCAAAGGTTATTGCTCAACTCTCGTTAAAAAAAAAAGAGGAGAGATGGACCCGAGAGACACAGCTCCGGATTCGTGGGAGCTGGAAGAAGACGCCGAGGCCCCGGCCACCTCGGCGGCTCTCCCGTGCGCCTTCGCCGCACTCAACGTCAACGCCAAGCCGTTTGTCCCCAACCTCAACGCCCCGGTGTTCGTGCCTACCTCCATTCAAAGCACCGCTGCCGGAATGCCTCCTTCCGACGGTAAGGTAACACGAAAGCTAGAAAGCAGTTTGGAACTTAGCCTAACTTGCTAACTATCTTGCTAACGTAGCTAGAGTTAGCCCGTTTCTCGTGGCTCACTTGCAACACGTCGACTACGTGTCGTCACCAGTTACAGCTCATTCATGACTGTGATTACTCCCCACACTTTCTGAAACGTGGCCAGCATTATGCGATTAATATCAATGATATTTTCAAAATGTTTTGTTTTTCCTTCCCTTTCAGGTACCCCTGATCCAGTTGGTAGCAGCATGGAGGTGGCACAGACAGTCGGTATGCAGGCACAATGAATGAACTATAACGACTAAATGTGATTGTCGTCAGGTTACAAAACCGCGTGATGTGAACTCAGGAGGTGTGCGGGTGAAGTACCAGGGTGCGCCCGCTTTCTCGCAGTCATGTTTGAAACGTCAAACTCATCAGGAATGCCAGGGGGCTCTGTTCAAGTTTCACATAGTGAGCCTTATTTGGATTGCTGGCATTGGGCAACCACAAGGCACTGCCTTGTGTGAATGTTATGATGCAACCTCACTGCTCCACTTCCCGACATAGACTTTTCATTGGCTTACGTTGCACGACCAAGGTTCTCACTTTGGATTTTCACTTTTGACAATTTGTGCCCAGCAGATTAAACATTAGTTGGTTATGTCAGAGGTGGGCAAAGTATGGTGACATTCTCATGCCCACAGAGGATTTACATTAACTAGACCAGTGATTCCCACCCTCTATTGAACCAAGACACATGGTTCAGATACAACGTGTGTCAGAAGAGTTCCGTTTCAAACCAAAACTAGAACGTTTTGAGAAACGTTGGTTCCAGAGTCAGCCAGTGACTTGTCTGTTCGCAGCTCCAGTTGAGAACGGCAGCTCAGAGGCAGACATGGCAGCCGACGACGAGACGTGGGAGCTGAACGATGAGCCGGGCGGAGGCGGGGGTGGTGGCGGACAGGAGGACCCGGCCGCGACGGGGGATTGTCCGCCCTACGCTGACAGCCAGGAGGATGAGATGATCATGGAGGAGGAAGAGGAGGAGATCCCTATGCCTAAAGTGGCGCCTTCAACGCCAGATGCGCCCAAGAAAGAACATGTGAATGTTGTCTTCATTGGTCACGTGGGTGCGTAACCTTAGCGGCATCGTCATTGATGAATGATGACTGCAAAACCACAGTTTAATATGATAACCATCATTTTTATTTGACCGTCAGATGCTGGAAAATCAACGATTGGTGGACAAATAATGTGAGTAAACATTGCGAAGTCATCTTCCACATTTGACTTCTGTGTCCAAAAGCAAAACTGCAGTTCGCACTTGCTGCACGCTATCCATTCCAGCATGGAGTTTAATGTTTTCCTCTCTCTGAGTGACTGTCCTGCAATAGGAGCCAACAGGATATTTAATTGCACATTATGGAAGATAATTCCTAGTTGATATTTGTGTGTGTGTTTCTCTCAGGTATTTAACTGGAATGGTGGAAAAACGAACTTTGGAAAAATATGAAAGGGAAGCAAAAGAAAAAAACAGAGAGACATGGTGAGCACAGCTTGGGTTCTATTTTCGAAGTGTCCAAATCTAATTTTATGCCGATTGTTATATGAATGTGTTTTAATGGATCAACTTCATCTACATCTTTATTGACACACAGTCTACTAATGCTGCATTTACATTTATGAAACAACTCAAATAGCACAGATGCCTAAATTTCACTTAAATGACTCCACAAGCGAGTCGTGAAATATTGGGAGTAAATCCAAATACTTAAATAATACAAGTTTCAACTGTTACATCCCCTTTCTTTGGCTTTTTGCTCACTCGTCCTCCATTAACTTCAATGAGCCTTACCTTAATGGCTAATTTGATCCCCTACCCCCAAAGAAGGTAAAAATTTGCCGATTTATTTCCCTGTCATTGATTAAAATGGGACAATCTTAGCACCAGCTTTCATGATAACAATCTGTGCTCATGGGAAGCTCCCGGCCAAACAAAGAGTCATTTATATGTCACAAAAGCCACCGTGTGTGTAAAAGGCATCCTCCCAAATGACTTTTAAAAGGTCTTAGCGTCACAACTAACACAATAAATACAATTAAGTGACTAACACCTTAAGCATGAGGCCAACGCACAGACTTACCTCCCAACGAATGACCTCACTTCTGCAACAACGCATTACAGCGATCAGTTTTCACAAAATACTACCCAGTTGTAACTAAAATTACTATTTTCACACAATATTTTGGAGGAAAAAAAACATCCAGACTTTCAATATATTGGACATGCCACATGGTAAGATAACGGGCAAGCTGCAGACCAGTAGTATCGATTTTTGAAATAATTAAATTTACTATTTTTGGACATACGGGATTTCAGCACGACAGCGGCGATATTATACCTTGAGTGACTATTCTCGTGGCTGCAGGTACCTGTCGTGGGCTCTGGACACAAACCAGGAGGAGCGAGACAAAGGAAAGACTGTGGAGGTGGGAAGGGCATATTTTGAGACGGAGAAAAAACACTTCACAATCCTGGATGCCCCTGGACACAAGAGCTTTGTCCCCAACATGATCGGAGGAGCGTCACAAGCCGATCTGGCTGTCCTGGTGAGGTTGACTTCGATCTTAATTCGGTCGTTTTGATCAGACGTGCACATTTTCATGCATGGATGCTAACGCAGCCTTGTCCACTTCCTGTGGTCAGTTCGTCTTTTAGCATGTCGCATAAAGGATGCTAATGATCGTATTGACTGCTCCGAAAAATACTTTATAAAAATGATCTTACTGAAACCCACTGACGTCACTTATAAAGTAAAACAGTACATCATTCATGAATTTACACTGGAGTTCTGTTGCTATAGTAACAAAAATTTACTACGCTTTTACATGAGTAAAGTCCGCAAAAAAAACTATTCAGTGGCTGCGTAGTTCTGAAATGTGACAATTTCACCACTGCCTCTAAGCGACAAAATGTCAGTCCGCCTTTTCCCGGAATGACTTCGCTGCTCTCTGAGGTGGGATTCTTTCATTCATAAAAAAAAAAGAGAAAAAAAAAACAAGCGACAATGACGTCAGGGTCAAAGAATGAGGGCGGAGTTACGTCCGCCCCCGCCGCGTACTCCGCGAGGATGTAAACAAGGAATCCCTGCATCTCTCCAAAAAACAGGAATAAAAACACTGGCTATTTACGTGAACGTAGAAAAGTCAAACATGCTTTCAACATCAAACAAGTGTGAGAGTTTAAGTCAATGTTGCGTAACTTTGTCAAGTTAATATTTTACAGCTTGTTATCGTTTTGGTCATGTCAAGGAGTCGTGCCACGCTTTGCAAACTTTTGAAAATTTTCAAACGGACAGAGAGATAAACCAGGTCATTCGTTTCCCCCCGCCCACCTAAAATTAACAAAAAGGTCGTCTTTTATCCTATTTTTAATTTAATTCAAACAATCAGTTCATTGATTTGGCGCAGGTAATTAATTATTTGAAACATTTATTTTTAAATATTGAAATAAGATATGAGAGATAAGTTTCACATTGTTGATTTAACTTATTTTAAAACGAAATGAATACGAAAACAAGAATGCTTTATTGTACTCATGTTTTCATTGGCTTTGAATCATATATTTACCAATATGAGTAAAATAAACGCGCATTGTTTTACTTTTTAGATGTTAAAAAAAATCTAATTAAAATGAACAATTCATGAAATAAAATTAATGCATCAATAATAAATAGGATCCTTAAGTATTTAATTACAAAATATTTTTAAAATAATAAACTTTAAAAATATAGCAATGGTAAAATAAACACTTTATTGTTTATTTTAGAACCACGTTTGAAATGATAACAAAAGCTTAGTAAAATAGACATGCACAGTACATCATGTTTATTTTTACTCACGCTTTCATCGTGTTAATTTTACAAATGTTCTAAGAACACAACAACAAATCTATTTTAAACAAACAATTTTAGGGGAAATGGCTACATTAATGCAACATGTATTACATGACTTTAATGAACATGTAAATGCCTAGTGTGGAGTATTGTGTAGTTAAATATCAAAGAGTGTCATAGCCGTATTGGGTCGACACGGCCTAAGATACTATTATACTGTATACTTTGTCTAAAAATGTGTTCCTATTCAGTACAATGTGACATATTCACACCATGTACCTTGGTCAGAGTACTGTTTACACTCAGGTACTGCTAAATGCTTTAACGTGTTTTGGATCCATGCTCAGCCGATGTTCCATAAGGGAACTGGTTTAGCGAAAACAAGTTATTTTTGGTCAGTTCAAAACATCATCAGTGGTTGCATTAAGTCATCCAGACGCTAGAGAGCGCTGCTTTATTTGGCCGACGGACCAAATGACCTTGTCAGACGACGTCACCGAAACTGACGTGCACACACGCATGCGTTCCGCCGGTGACCTCAGAGTCGCATAGATGCACGTTTGCTAGCATTAGTTGTAGCATTAGCTGTTAAAAATTTTGTCATTGAACAATCGACATCGTTGTGTTGTTTGTCGAGCTCGGTTGCATTGCGCGCTGCTTGACCGACGAGACATTTTTGTAGCGTGACAGAAGAGAGAACACATGGCCGGAATCGAGGAGCTTTCCCCGGCTGCGGGCCCGGTGGCTACCCGGCCACCTGAGGACGAAATCGACGACGATGACGATGATGTGAGTTCCCAATCAGTCTATGGTTCATGTTGAACTTATCTATGACACAAAGTTGTATTTATTTGTTTAGAGTTTCGATCTAAAGCAGCAGTAACTCTGCAGTCAAGCTAAGTAGCTAGCTCACTTCTGCAGAATCAGACTGTAGATAAGTCTACGTTACTAAACTTTATTCAACCAAGGCATAAACGGTATTCTAAATGACCAAAAAAACCTACGTCACACCACCGATTAAAAATGTCACAGAAAATGGATGAACACGTTAATTGCCATCTAATGGAAGAGCACATCATTTTTCTACTTGCCATTATCCGTCTGAGGCTTAGTTAAATGAATGAAGAATCGACAGCAATAATTATTGGGCCAAGTGAAGTACAATTAACGAGTATTTTAGTTATATTTTGTTACACATCAAATAAAATGGAAATAAGACTTGGGTGAGGTAAGATGTGGCTCTGTTGGGTGTGTGTTTCTTTCAGCTTGATGAGACCCTGGTAGAGAGGCTGTGGGGCCTGACAGAGATGTTTCCTGACACTGTCCGCACAGCTGCTGAGTTCTCAGCACAGTGTTCGGTCTCACTGGCCAAGAAGTTTTACAGGTATATTTGCTTCCATTTTTGTAGTCAAGCTCACCGACAGCCATCTGGTCTATCTTTGCATCATTGTTCATTTTTTTCACGTTCAAATGCCAAGGGTTCTGATGCTTTCCATCATGCTTTATTCAAGTTTTTCTCGCTCGGCCCTCTGGGTGGGAACAACTTCCTTCATGATCCTGGTGTTGCCTGTGGTGTTTGAAACGGAGCGGCTACAGCTGGAGCAGCAGCAGTTACAGCAGCAGAGACAGGTGATTTGTACATCGCGAACAACCATGTCAACATGACAACATATGTGATTATTTTAATTGTACCCAGAGCTGATAATGTGTAAATATGTGTGAAAGCCATCTGCTTTTCTGCCCCATAATACAATGTTGTCTCCTTGAGTGAAAATACATTGGAATCTGTATGGGCACTTGCGTTATGGGGAAGTGGAGTGTATATGGTTAAGTTAGCCAGCAGTGGCTTTACGCATGCTCTATTCATTTGCAGTGTGGACACCAATGTCTTCCTAAACATCTGTTAGGAGGAAGTCTCACAGTCTCTAGAAAGCTTCAATAACATAATCATAGCTTTAATTTGGACTAGTTGTCAGAGATTTGCTAAAAATGGTGGCAAACTTGCTAAATTGGCAAAACTGAGCATCCATTCGCTTGGTCGACCTTCCGGTTGTCATGGTAATGAAATTGGAACCTGGCATTTGCACAAGGCAGACCCCCACCCCCAAAACGGTGTGATTTGACCAAGCGTGTGACAATTGGTAAGAAAAATAACCCCATCTGGTGGCAACAAAGAAGTACTGCTAACCAATTCAGTATGCAACATTTTTTGGACCCAGTAATAAAATACATACGTTGTTCCCACCTCATGTTTTTTAAGAGTCTAATAGAAATGGACGGTACACGATTAACATATAACTTTTTTCTCCTTAGATCTTGTTGGGGCCCAACACCGGAATCTCTGGTGGGATGCCAGGCATGATGCCGTCAGCCCCGGGAAAGATCTGAGGACCATGCATTGCCCACTTCAAGCTTGGATGTGCTGTCACAATAATGCTGGGCTTGTGGCCGCAAGGGGCGACATAGAGACTGTGCAGAAACGCAAAGAACTGCCGCAACAAACAAATTTAAAAAAAAAAGGGCCTAAGCTTCACACAGGTCTTCACATATGTGTTTCACTGTCTCTCCTTCCTCCAACAGCTTGCAGAGACTGATTTTCAGGAGCACTGCTTCCATCTTTTTTTTTATTTTAAATATACTGTATGTGTAAATGCGTTTATGATCTTGACTTAAGTGTTGTAAGGGAAATGAGGAAAATGGGCTACAGTGAAGGAAGGGGCAGTTAAAGGTTACACACTGAGTCAGTTTTTTGATGTCTGAAATGGCTTCCATGATCTGAATCATTCCTCCACATGTAAGAGCAGGATATGTATGCTGGTCTGAGTCATGTGGTGACATTATTACATTTAATATTTGTTGAAAGGAAATAAACATGTCTTGGAAGCTTCTGAGATCTTAATGAGGCTCTGCTGGGTGTTGCCTTCCTGCTGTACTCTGATTGTTGTTCTGAAAAGACCATTATAGAACAATATAATCATGTTTCGTTTTAAGTGTTGTCTTCAATGTGTTGCTCAAAAAAATATTTAGGTTTTTGGAGCTACCCCATCAGGTGAGTCATCTCGTTCTGGGCGTCCAGCAAAGATAAGGACAATGTTAGCTGGCTTTAACTTTAATATGAAATTTCTCTTCACGAAACAAGCTTGAAGTGCTGTTTGTAAGCAGCACAATTCTCAGCAGCGATTCCAGGTCAGTGTATTACATGTACTGTAAAGGCAACTAATCGGAAATGACATATGAAGGAATGCACAATCATTGGTCTCATTTAGACGTGGTTTTCAACATTTATTGAACATCTCTTGTAGACCCCAACTGCTATTCACTGTACTTTTTTGAGTGCTTGGGAGACCATATCATAATCATAATGGAAAGTATTGCACTACTGCTGTCCAAAATTAAAAACTATTTCCGAATGTTGTCCATGACGAATGGGTATTTGAATTAATTACTTTGATCGAATTTTGGAAAAATTAGCAATGTCAATCTGTATTACAAGATTACATCCTTCCATGGGCACATAGAGGCAAGAATTGATCCTCACATTCACACCAAGGGACAATTAATAGATTGACAGACATCTGCCTTTCATGACGGTCTGGGCTCCAAATAGTCGGCCACTTTTGTGGTGTTCAACTTTGGAGGTTCTGCTGCATGAGGCGAACTTGTGAGTGAAAAGGCCGAGGTTTAAGGGATGCTAGCATGGGGAACCTCACCTCATTCAATCATTTTCTGATACTGTACACTGATTTTGGATGCCTCTTGTTTATCGTAACGAGTCCTTTTTTTGCTCTTCCTTCAGGTGAACATCAGATGGAGCTATTGGACTTTGTGGCAGCCACATTTTATGAGGAAAGAGGGGCCTTCAAGCTTTTGAAGAGGAGCAACTTTATTCATGAGTGCTGGGCTTTACTTTTGTATAATGTGATTCATACAGTTGAGGTTTCTCATATGTGTGCTCTTTAGATTATTGACGCCATCGTGGCTCTGTTCAGAGATGACTTCCCAGGCCCAGGTCAATTGGCAGAGTGGCAGCAGAAACTGGCCCAGATGCTCTCCAGGTTGAAAAAAATTTCTGAATGTCTGAACCGGCACTGCGTTTCTTTCATCGGAGTGTGGGTGCTATCGCTGAGGAGACTAGATTTTAATCTGCATAGTTTAGTCTCTTTTTAGGTTTGTACTTCCAAGAATGTTTCAACTACATTTGGGAATCTTGAGGAGTAGTAGAAGGGAAGCAGGATGGAGGAATTAAAAAAAAACAAGTTAAAAGATGTTAAAAATCGCGGTGCATGAACTGTACTCTGCTTAAAATGTTTTTTGTTTTGTTTTTAAATGGTGTGTGCTCCACTTAAAGCACCGAGATTACAGATGAATCAGAATCAGATTCATGGGCCAAGTATGGCCGCTACAGCTTCTTGTTTGCTTTCAAACTTGGCTTGCAGCAGACGTGTGCTCATTTTCAACATGACGTCTTTGATCCACTGGTGAAAAGGACACGTTGATTCGCTCCTCTTCCCATCTGTAACTGCTTCAAACAACAAAGTGAATGCAGACGCTTCCACCACAAGGTTGAGTCTGAGGAAGGGACGCGCTGAGATGAGAATTGCCAAAATATTTAAGAGGTATAGCAATGCATCGCTTTCACAACAAAATCACAGATTGAAACTCCGTATTCATTCCACAAGCATATGCATAATTTTCAAATGTCTTCATTTGTTTTGCCAGCCCAGATATGCCGCAGAATGAGACTACTTTTGCCATCACAGCTGGAGGAATTGTTGATGCGAAAGAGTGACGGACAAACAGATAAATATTTCATCGTTTGCACAGTTAGCTGTTTCAAAATATATTTTTGACGACTATTTCATAATTTTGTTCCATGTTCCGGTGTATTTATTCAATCTGTCACCTTGTCAATGATTTTACACAATAAAACTGAGATAGTCTTCAATGTGACACAATCTGACTCGACCTACATACACATTCGGGTTACGTAGCCGCCGTACGGCGCTGAGTTCCGTCGTAAACCGGACATCACGACCAGCAGAGGACCGTTGGTGACCTCTAGCGGTAGCCACAAGACTTACATCGACTAAACGCAACTCCTCGTCAGCTGCGCGCTCCATATGCCTGTCAAAGCAGCATAGCAATGGGAAGTTCACCAACAGCGCTGTCAAGTGTTTAAACCTACTCGTAACTAACCGCGTTTTTTTTTAGTAGAACAACAAACATCTCCCAGCTCTACCGGCAAAGGTTATTGCTCAACTCTCGTTAAAAAAAAAAGAGGAGAGATGGACCCGAGAGACACAGCTCCGGATTCGTGGGAGCTGGAAGAAGACGCCGAGGCCCCGGCCACCTCGGCGGCTCTCCCGTGCGCCTTCGCCGCACTCAACGTCAACGCCAAGCCGTTTGTCCCCAACCTCAACGCCCCGGTGTTCGTGCCTACCTCCATTCAAAGCACCGCTGCCGGAATGCCTCCTTCCGACGGTAAGGTAACACGAAAGCTAGAAAGCAGTTTGGAACTTAGCCTAACTTGCTAACTATCTTGCTAACGTAGCTAGAGTTAGCCCGTTTCTCGTGGCTCACTTGCAACACGTCGACTACGTGTCGTCACCAGTTACAGCTCATTCATGACTGTGATTACTCCCCACACTTTCTGAAACGTGGCCAGCATTATGCGATTAATATCAATGATATTTTCAAAATGTTTTGTTTTTCCTTCCCTTTCAGGTACCCCTGATCCAGTTGGTAGCAGCATGGAGGTGGCACAGACAGTCGGTATGCAGGCACAATGAATGAACTATAACGACTAAATGTGATTGTCGTCAGGTTACAAAACCGCGTGATGTGAACTCAGGAGGTGTGCGGGTGAAGTACCAGGGTGCGCCCGCTTTCTCGCAGTCATGTTTGAAACGTCAAACTCATCAGGAATGCCAGGGGGCTCTGTTCAAGTTTCACATAGTGAGCCTTATTTGGATTGCTGGCATTGGGCAACCACAAGGCACTGCCTTGTGTGAATGTTATGATGCAACCTCACTGCTCCACTTCCCGACATAGACTTTTCATTGGCTTACGTTGCACGACCAAGGTTCTCACTTTGGATTTTCACTTTTGACAATTTGTGCCCAGCAGATTAAACATTAGTTGGTTATGTCAGAGGTGGGCAAAGTATGGTGACATTCTCATGCCCACAGAGGATTTACATTAACTAGACCAGTGATTCCCACCCTCTATTGAACCAAGACACATGGTTCAGATACAACGTGTGTCAGAAGAGTTCCGTTTCAAACCAAAACTAGAACGTTTTGAGAAACGTTGGTTCCAGAGTCAGCCAGTGACTTGTCTGTTCGCAGCTCCAGTTGAGAACGGCAGCTCAGAGGCAGACATGGCAGCCGACGACGAGACGTGGGAGCTGAACGATGAGCCGGGCGGAGGCGGGGGTGGTGGCGGACAGGAGGACCCGGCCGCGACGGGGGATTGTCCGCCCTACGCTGACAGCCAGGAGGATGAGATGATCATGGAGGAGGAAGAGGAGGAGATCCCTATGCCTAAAGTGGCGCCTTCAACGCCAGATGCGCCCAAGAAAGAACATGTGAATGTTGTCTTCATTGGTCACGTGGGTGCGTAACCTTAGCGGCATCGTCATTGATGAATGATGACTGCAAAACCACAGTTTAATATGATAACCATCATTTTTATTTGACCGTCAGATGCTGGAAAATCAACGATTGGTGGACAAATAATGTGAGTAAACATTGCGAAGTCATCTTCCACATTTGACTTCTGTGTCCAAAAGCAAAACTGCAGTTCGCACTTGCTGCACGCTATCCATTCCAGCATGGAGTTTAATGTTTTCCTCTCTCTGAGTGACTGTCCTGCAATAGGAGCCAACAGGATATTTAATTGCACATTATGGAAGATAATTCCTAGTTGATATTTGTGTGTGTGTTTCTCTCAGGTATTTAACTGGAATGGTGGAAAAACGAACTTTGGAAAAATATGAAAGGGAAGCAAAAGAAAAAAACAGAGAGACATGGTGAGCACAGCTTGGGTTCTATTTTCGAAGTGTCCAAATCTAATTTTATGCCGATTGTTATATGAATGTGTTTTAATGGATCAACTTCATCTACATCTTTATTGACACACAGTCTACTAATGCTGCATTTACATTTATGAAACAACTCAAATAGCACAGATGCCTAAATTTCACTTAAATGACTCCACAAGCGAGTCGTGAAATATTGGGAGTAAATCCAAATACTTAAATAATACAAGTTTCAACTGTTACATCCCCTTTCTTTGGCTTTTTGCTCACTCGTCCTCCATTAACTTCAATGAGCCTTACCTTAATGGCTAATTTGATCCCCTACCCCCAAAGAAGGTAAAAATTTGCCGATTTATTTCCCTGTCATTGATTAAAATGGGACAATCTTAGCACCAGCTTTCATGATAACAATCTGTGCTCATGGGAAGCTCCCGGCCAAACAAAGAGTCATTTATATGTCACAAAAGCCACCGTGTGTGTAAAAGGCATCCTCCCAAATGACTTTTAAAAGGTCTTAGCGTCACAACTAACACAATAAATACAATTAAGTGACTAACACCTTAAGCATGAGGCCAACGCACAGACTTACCTCCCAACGAATGACCTCACTTCTGCAACAACGCATTACAGCGATCAGTTTTCACAAAATACTACCCAGTTGTAACTAAAATTACTATTTTCACACAATATTTTGGAGGAAAAAAAACATCCAGACTTTCAATATATTGGACATGCCACATGGTAAGATAACGGGCAAGCTGCAGACCAGTAGTATCGATTTTTGAAATAATTAAATTTACTATTTTTGGACATACGGGATTTCAGCACGACAGCGGCGATATTATACCTTGAGTGACTATTCTCGTGGCTGCAGGTACCTGTCGTGGGCTCTGGACACAAACCAGGAGGAGCGAGACAAAGGAAAGACTGTGGAGGTGGGAAGGGCATATTTTGAGACGGAGAAAAAACACTTCACAATCCTGGATGCCCCTGGACACAAGAGCTTTGTCCCCAACATGATCGGAGGAGCGTCACAAGCCGATCTGGCTGTCCTGGTGAGGTTGACTTCGATCTTAATTCGGTCGTTTTGATCAGACGTGCACATTTTCATGCATGGATGCTAACGCAGCCTTGTCCACTTCCTGTGGTCAGTTCGTCTTTTAGCATGTCGCATAAAGGATGCTAATGATCGTATTGACTGCTCCGAAAAATACTTTATAAAAATGATCTTACTGAAACCCACTGACGTCACTTATAAAGTAAAACAGTACATCATTCATGAATTTACACTGGAGTTCTGTTGCTATAGTAACAAAAATTTACTACGCTTTTACATGAGTAAAGTCAGAATTAAATATTTGTGTGAAAAACACCTTTAGCCTGTAAATATGAAATGAAGAAATAAAAAAATAAAAATTAAACATGGCTGTAATTGAGGTAGCTTTTGGAAGATGGCGTATTCCTTCGCCGTTTATGCTTTTTTTTTTTTTTGTAACAACCGCTTTCTTCCTGGTCTGTGTCAGGTCATTTCAGCGAGAAAGGGCGAGTTTGAGACGGGTTTTGAAAAAGGCGGACAGACTCGGGAGCACGCCATGCTGGCCAAAACGGCAGGCGTCAAGCATCTCATTGTCCTGGTCAACAAGATGGACGACCCCACTGTCAACTGGAGCCTAGACAGGTGAACGTGGTGTGGGTGCGATTGCTGCTCTTGTTCAGATTTGACGAGTAGTGACTTCTTGAAACAGAGGTGGGCTTGGTGCTTAGCACCACATTTCCTCCCACATTGCAAAAACATCGATAATGGGTTCATTGATGTGAAGTGTATGAATGTGAATGTAGATGTTCAGTTGGGACTTTCAAAAGGAAACATTTGTGCTGGCTCTTTAGAGGTTTGCTCCATACTTGCAGGTATGAAGAGTGTAAGGAGAAGCTGGTGCCATTTCTCAAGAAGGTTGGCTTCAACCCCAAAAAGGACATCTACTTTATGCCTTGCTCCGGACTCACAGGTGCCAACCTCAAGGAACCCGTACCTGAATGTCCCTGGTACACGTAAGTGGGACTGTTGGCGTGATGGCTGCAGTTATTCAAACTTTTTTTTCTCACTGAATCGGAAATGTGTTTGAAAGAACCACTTTGATTTTTTTTTGCTCTGTACCAGGGGGTTGCCATTTATTCCCCACTTGGATAGTTTGCCAAACTTCACCAGATCCATCAACGGGCCGGTCAGACTCCCCATCGTAGATAAGTACAAGGTGAGCAGGTGAAGACGCCTGACATGGGTCAGATTGTTTCCAGTTAAGGTTGAGGCCAAAGTGACATAATTTCTTCCTCCAAAAGAAAACACGTGCACACACACAGAGGACTGGAATTTGTGTGTGTGTGTGAATGTTGTTCCCATTGTGGCTATATTCCTCAGTCCTCTGATTGCACGATCATGACGTCTGTGATTTATACTGTGACTCTGCTACATATTTCAAAACACGCCTCCCTTATATACTGCTGCAGTACCTTCTGTCAAGTCTTTTTTTGCTTAACCCACTGTTACTCTAAATGTGATTCATAATCCGTTTTAAAATGAAACTAAATAAACTTTTTTTTTCCTCACTAATGATTATTAAGCTCCACATCTTACATCGACAAATACAAGAGACAACCTTCACGTAGTCCACTCAGCACAAGTAGAATCAGCACAAAGTAAAAAAAAAAGGAGGATAGTGATGATACCCCAAATAAATACGCACAGCAAAAATAAGGTCCAAATATCTGAGGCTAGTCACATTTATTGTTTTTTCTCTCCGAAGTCGTCATCTTCGTTGTCCAAGTTGAATAGAAAACAGCGCAGCAGTCAATGGCCTCCGGTTTGAAGGTTGTGTCATAGACGTGACATGTTGTATGTTGCGTGCATGCGTGTGTTTTAGGACATGGGTACAGTCATTCTCGGGAAGCTGGAGTCCGGAACCATTAGCAAAGCCCAGCAGTTGGTCATGATGCCAAACAGGGTGAGATGACTTTTTGTTCTTGTAGAATTGTTTGGAAAAATATGTCCCAAAGGGAATTCTTTCAGAGTGAAATTCTGTCGAGGGTGGTGAAAAAAATAGGATTGAATAAAATCAGGTTGTCTCATGTTATTTGTGTGGAAACAAATGTATTTTCAGCACATCGTGGAAGTACTGAGCCTGCTTAGCGATGAGGTGGAGACTGATGACGCAGGTCCAGGGGAGAACCTGAAGATGAGGCTCAAGGGCATCGAGGAAGAGGAGATCCTGCCCGGTTTCATCTTGTGCAGCCCCGACAACCTTTGCCACACCGGCCGCACCTTTGACGCTCAGGTGACATACATCGCTTTATGACACTCCCAACATGCATCGTTTTGAGGCGACGAGCAGTACGTAATGAAGTAAAATGCAAGAAGAAATCCTGAATGAGTTGCCCAGCAACCCTTTTTGAATTTGTTCAGCTACACGATTGTCATTTCGATTGCAAATGATTTCTCCTCTCATATTTCAGATTGTCATCATTGAGCACAAATCAATCATTTGTCCTGGTTACAATGCAGTACTTCACCTCCATACCTGCATCGAAGAGGTGCAAATCTCAGTAAGTTGCTGCCCAGCCTCCCCAACTGAAGCATTTAAAAAAAAAAATTCTATTGTATTTTGTTTTTGTGACTGTAAAAAAACAACCTTTTGGGCGTACTAACAGCCTTGCATATTAAAACATATTGTGCTGCCCCTTCTGTTATGCATGGCTTAGCCTGACTGTGGCAGTAGTGCAAAAGGCAAAGTTGATCCATAATGTCAAGTAGTAGACATCAACAAACGACACAAAAGCTGAACATCGGCCGTTTGTTTACACACAAGGTATTCCCATGAGTTTCTCAACATCTTGGTTTGATTTGCATCCTGATTGCAGGCCTTAATTTGTATGGTGGACAAGAAGACGGGAGAGAAAAGTAAAACACGTCCGCGCTTCGTGAAGCAGGTCCAGGTTTGTATCGCCAGGTTCCGGGCGGCGGGAGTCATCTGCATGGAGACTTTCAAGGACTTTCCTCAAATGGGGCGATTCACGCTACGTGATGAAGGTAAGGACACGGCACTCTGGAAGTTTATCTTTGTGCTTTTTCAAATTGTTATTTCTGAGACCTATTTTTCCACCAACCAGGCAAAACCATCGCCATCGGAAAAGTGCTGAAGCTGGTGCCGGAAAAGGACTAAATGCAAGCGAGATCCAAGTTGTGTAATGCTGCTTGTCACCAGAAGAGCACTGCTGCTCGGGCCAACCACAACAGCGACTCTTTTCTTTATGCTATACTATGCTAAAGAGAAGAACTTCCAACAACGGAGCGAAGAGGGGAATTAATTGCGTCAAATGAAAATAACAAGACTGGATCAGTTTTTATGATGAACAATCGACAGTGAGAGAGTGTGAGTGTCCAGCGTTCTCATATTGAGAGCTCTGCAATAACACTAATGTAGCGACAGTACATGGCTGAAAACGCTGCCGGCTGGCCATACCAATCGTTTTTACTATGGAGGTGGATGCAGTGTTACTGAGTCTGGAGAGAACAAAAATACAAAAATGCAGGATGATTTTGTTCTCTATAAAAACCAACATGATCATACAATTCTAATTTGATGAGTGCAATTCCAATTTTAAAAAAAATACAAAAATGCAGGATGATTTTGTTCCCTATAAAAACCAACAACAAGATTATACAATTCTAATTTGATGAGTGCAATTCCAATTTTAAAAAATGAGAGAAGTCCCTTGGACATTTTATTTGTTAGATGTTGCCGCGCCATCAGTTTGTTTAGCCTCACTCACACTGCTCCGATAAATCAAGGACGAACAAACATGCAAATGTTGCATAACAAAGCCACATGAAAAAAATAAATGAATCATGACGCTTGAGTGAAAATGTGTTTTTTTTTAACTGCATTCAAGGTATATCCTTTGCTGACCTTTTATCTTGTTAGTTGTTAAATTTTCCTCGTGACAATTTCCAAGTTGAATAAAACGATATATTTTTGATTAAATTAGTTGTAACTCAGGGCGCGTTATGTCGCCGCCGTACAAATTAGATTCAATCGTAAAACGAAGGAAACCTGTGAATTTTTTTTTTGTCGTACAAATAAAGTTTTCATTTAGATTTTTGACGTTGCAGTCCACGTTGTCTGTGATCAACTAGTACGCATGCGCGCGTGTCTGAAACACGTGAAGGCAACATGGACGACGAGCGACTAGTTCAACTGGACCGGTCACAGGTAAAAAGCTTTGTTTTTATTGAATTATTTGTTTTTTTACTGAAACACTTGCATCGGTTTTTCATTCGGATTGATAGTGGGTTGTCTAATATCTTTACGCATTGACCAGTAGTGACCACAACGCCGTACCTTGGCGTATTTGTTAGCTGTGAAGCTAACCCACGAGTTGAAGTCTTGACTTGTTCAATGCAGGCCTCGAATAATTCTTCCCTGACCACATCAAACCAAATAATATTTTCCCACAGGTGAATAAGGCCGTTCTAGCCCTGCAGGCATTCCTCAAAAGCAAGCCGACCGGGAAAAAACTTTTCAAGAACGAGTCTCAAAATATCAGCATACTCTTCACCTTATGGAAGATCCCCAATGAGGCGCAGACAATTCGGATGTAAGTGGATTTATAATCGTGTTGTATTTTACGTTACGTGATAAATGTGCAACGACACAGCTTGCGTGTTGTAAAGTTTCCAGAGTTTTTTTTTTTCTTTTTTAACCCCACATTGTAATGAAGAGTTAATAGTGCTCTCTTGTTGTCTGGTCATCAGTCCATTGCCTCATGCCGAACGCACAAGCTCAGAGGAAGTATGCCTTTTCACCCGAGATGAGCCCCAAATGACCACGGACCAAACCGTGAGGTTTTATAAGAAATTAATGGAAGAGAGGGGAGTCACTAATGTCACTGAGGTAAACATCATCGGTTGCCAAAGTCGTACTGGATCAGACTAGGCCAGCACTAATGACCATGTCACTCCATCTTTGTCAGATAATCCCATTCAAGGTTCTGAAGACGGAGTACAAACCTTTTGAGGCGAAACGGCGCCTACTGGGGAACTTCAACATGTTTCTCGCCGATGGCCGCATTCGTCGCCGTCTGCCTTCCCAACTCGGGAAACACTTCTACGAGAAGAAAAGGTCAGATTTTAACATTTTTGAGACCGTATTTTCCTCCAATTTAAAACAGTTCAAAGGACGAAAGGTTCGGGATACGTGCTGACCGCTTTTCCTTGTTTTCTAGGGAGCCGCTTGCTGTGAACCTGCAGAGCAAACATCTGGCTCAAGACATCCAAAAAGTGGTCCAGGGTACCAGTGTGAAAATCAACAACAAGGGCGCCTGCTGGTGGGTTTCAAATGTGTTTGCTTGCCCAATTCAATGCCTCTAACCAAAAAGCGGAGTCTACCTCTACTGCGTTGATACACGCGAGCTCAACCCTAGCTGGCATGTAATCGTAAAGTATCCACAATTTGTATTTTGGGACCAGACATAGTCACTGATGTGTTTTTCAGCATGGCGCGTGTGGGCCACAGCGGCATGACTGCTGATGAGTTGACGGAAAACATTGAGGCAGCCGTTCAGACTGTGGCGGGAAAAATACGCATGGTGAGTGCAGCCGTTTTATTCAGCGACAATGTCCACATTGTTTCTTCATCAATGCTGTAATTTAATTCGTGGCGTCAACGAAAGCGGAGTCTGTTGTTTTGGGGGGACTACAGTATCATTGAGTCATCATTTCACGAGCACTCCTTTTGTCTAAATGCCTGTGCTGCTTTTGCGTAGGCAGGACCAGCGCTGAAGATTATCCACGTGAAGAGTGAAAGGTCTGTGGCCCTACCCATCTACACTTCAGGCCTGGGCCACCTCATGAAGACCAAAGCCACAGAGGAAGAGAAGGCGAGAACAGATTTGAGCTCAAATGCTTCAAAAAAAAAAAAAAAAAAAGAAGGGCGGAAACCCCCTTGGCCTGTTTGCATTTAAGACAGGTGAATAAGGCCGTTCTAGCCCTGCAGGCATTCCTCAAAAGCAAGCCGACCGGGAAAAAACTTTTCAAGAACGAGTCTCAAAATATCAGCATACTCTTCACCTTATGGAAGATCCCCAATGAGGCGCAGACAATTCGGATGTAAGTGGATTTATAATCGTGTTGTATTTTACGTTACGTGATAAATGTGCAACGACACAGCTTGCGTGTTGTAAAGTTTCCAGAGTTTTTTTTTTTCTTTTTTAACCCCACATTGTAATGAAGAGTTAATAGTGCTCTCTTGTTGTCTGGTCATCAGTCCATTGCCTCATGCCGAACGCACAAGCTCAGAGGAAGTATGCCTTTTCACCCGAGATGAGCCCCAAATGACCACGGACCAAACCGTGAGGTTTTATAAGAAATTAATGGAAGAGAGGGGAGTCACTAATGTCACTGAGGTAAACATCATCGGTTGCCAAAGTCGTACTGGATCAGACTAGGCCATCACTAATGACCATGTCACTCCATCTTTGTCAGATAATCCCATTCAAGGTTCTGAAGACGGAGTACAAACCTTTTGAGGCGAAACGGCGCCTACTGGGGAACTTCAACATGTTTCTCGCCGATGGCCGCATTCGTCGCCGTCTGCCTTCCCAACTCGGGAAACACTTCTACGAGAAGAAAAGGTCAGATTTTAACATTTTTGAGACCGTATTTTCCTCCAATTTAAAACAGTTCAAAGGACGAAAGGTTCGGGATACGTGCTGACCGCTTTTCCTTGTTTTCTAGGGAGCCGCTTGCTGTGAACCTGCAGAGCAAACATCTGGCTCAAGACATCCAAAAAGTGGTCCAGGGTACCAGTGTGAAAATCAACAACAAGGGCGCCTGCTGGTGGGTTTCAAATGTGTTTGCTTGCCCAATTCAATGCCTCTAACCAAAAAGCGGAGTCTACCTCTACTGCGTTGATACAAGCGAGCTCAACCCTAGCTGGCATATAATCGTAAAGTATCCACAATTTGTATTTTGGGACCAGACATAGTCACTGATGTGTTTTTCAGCATGGCGCGTGTGGGCCACAGCGGCATGACTGCTGATGAGTTGACGGAAAACATTGAGGCAGCCGTTCAAACTGTGGCGGGAAAAATACGCATGGTGAGCGCAGCCGTTTTATTCAGCGACAATGTCCACATTGTTTCTTCATGTCTGCTGTAATTTAATTGATGGTCAACGAAAGCGGGGAGTCCGTTTTTTGAGGGGGTACAGTATCATTCAGTCATCATTTCACGAGCACTCCTTTTGTCTAAATGCCTGTGCTGCTTTTGCGTAGGCAGGACCAGCGCTGAAGATTATCCACGTGAAGAGTGAAAGGTCTGTGGCCCTACCCATCTACACTTCAGGCCTGGGCCACCTCATGAAGACCAAAGCCACAGAGGAAGAGAAGGCGAGAACAGATTTGAGCTCAAATGCTTCAAAAAAAAAAAAAAAAAAAGCAGTGTCGTAACCACCTTGTGCATGTTGCATTTCAGGAGTCCGCTGCTGAAGAAACTGACGAGGACACAAAACAAACTCTTGCAAAGGAAAAGAATGGAAAGAAAAGGAAGGTAGAGGAGGAAGAGGACGACGATAGCGGGGATGAGGACATTCCCCAACTGGTCCCCATAAAGACCAAGGGCAAAAAGCTGAATGTGCGGGTGCGTGTTGTACGCAAACGCAAAAATCGTACATTTTGTCCAACAAGTTTTCCGACATTGACTTATATTACATTTTTTTTCTCCCTCTTGCTCCTCTTTGTTATAGCACAAGAAAAGAAGACCCGCTGACAAGAAACATGCAAGCATACTGCTCAAAATGTCCAAGAAAGGTGTCAGGTCTCCGAAACCGAAAAGAAAAGCAAACGTATCTAAAAGGAAATGATCTTCTTGAGGGACACTGCGCAGTATTTTGTAAGCTTGTCAATCTCTTCAATCGATCACATCCCAACGTTTCACCGGGCAAAATGTGTCAAATTATCAGATGAGTCAATTGCTGACTCTTTTTTTTTTCCTCTGAATAAAATACCTTCATATTCATACTTTCATACTTTTTGTCATTGAACGGGAGAGAATTTTTTTTTTCTGTCACTATTAGTTGCTGGCATAGATAGATGGGCAAAGTTAAATTATTTGTTCTCAATAAATATTTGTCTCACCAAAAAAAACAAAAAACAATCGGTGCAACAGCGAAGCCGTGAAAGATGAACCAAGTTACGGCGAGGGATGACTGTACTTGTGGACAAGATGTACTTTATTCCACAAAACTTTTTTTTTCCCATCTTGTACTTAAAAAAAAAAAAAAAAAAAAAGTGCAAACGCGCTCTCAAAACTAATGAAAATTAACAATAAAAAAATTACAGGTCAAAAAAAAACAATCTCAGGAAAGATCCAAGAAACTAACCTGTTGTGCAGTCGAGTTTGTTTTGGTGAAACATGAGTATGTTGATGATAAAGCGAGGCGGTGTGTCTCATCCATTCATCTTCGATGAGCTGTTGGTGTGTGTGTGGGTGTGGTGCAGGGCCATCTGGAATTACAGTGTGTCAACAGTTTTCTGGGCGACAGAATAAGCACACAACAGATGACATAGCTCTCAATCGGGAGGTAGCTGCATTCGGATGATTCTGATCCAGAGACCGCTTAAGTTATGAGTCAAGTTTTTTTCAGGAAGTCACACCGTTTTTTGTGGGCATGATGGAAGGATATGACGAGACGCCGTTTTTTGTCGACTCTGGCATTTTGTGTCCGAACTCTCATTCGGGTACGGCGGTCTCGGATTGGGCCTACCTGCACAAGTCCATCATCTCCATCGTGATGGGGTCTCTGATGTCGGCGGCGGGCGTGGTCCTCTTCCTGCTGCAGTTCTGTAAGATGGTGCAGGCGGGACCCGTCGCCTCTGCCTGTGTGTCCGTGGGACTGATGTTTGTAGTGGTGGGCTTGGTTTGGATTCCAATATTGAAAGAGAAGAGGAGGCGTCGGTGCTACTATCAAGTGGCTTGACGATGATGATGTGTATTCATTCGTTTTGGGTCACGGTAGAGCTTGAACCTTTCTCAACTGACTTTGGCCGAAAGCAGGACTATGGTCTGGGCTGGTCGCCATGCAGTCAGGCATGGGTCGATATTAAATTCTGACGGGACACCTGAAGGAAAAAACATTGCGGTATCACAGTATTTAAATAACAACTCCAAAACGACATTAAAAAAATATTTGGATAAATAAAAAACAGCATTGTTTTCCCCCCACAAAACTGAATATTTGGTATAGAAGAAATGTGTACTATGTTGGGTTTAATAACTGAACACATGTTAACAACTATGCGGCCCGTCGACCTCACAGTACAGAGGTCGTGGGTTCGATCCTGGCTCGGGCCTTCCTGTGAGGAGTTTGCATGTTTTCCCCGGGCCTGCGTGGGTTTTCTCCGGGTACTCCGGTTTCCTCCCACATTCCAGAAACATGCATGGTAGGCTGATTGAACACTCTAAATTGTCCCTAGGTGTGCGTGTGAGTGCGGCTGGTTGTTCGTCTCTGTGTGCCCTGCAATTGGCTGGCAGCCGTTTCAGGGTGTCCCCCGCCTACTGCCCGAAGACGGCTGGGATAGGCTGCAGCACCCCCCGCGACCCTCGTGAGTATCAAGCGGTTTGAAAAATGAATGAATGTCTGTTAACATCTGTTTTAAGTCTTCATAAGTCATAGTGTCCCATGACTGCTGACCTTTTTTGAATTTTATTTTATTTTTAAAGAACACACCCATGGGCTACTCGTGTTGTCCTTGGGGCTAACTAGTGCCTGCTGGCACCATTTTGTTTTTAAGGCCAATGCATATTAATCATAGCAAAAAGTCTTTGCAGCGTTGCAGTCTTTCATCTTGCTCCTTCCATGGTTTGCATGTCGGCCTCAGAAAGTTAACACAAGGGTTGAACTAGATGCATTTCATGAGACTCATCCAAACTTCTGTTTTGACTGTCGCTGAGAACTGGCCCCATGCTGTCATTCGAGTGAACCACGATACCATCAGTCACTGCGATGATTCAATGACTTTTTTTTTTTCCCCAAGTCAGCTGGTCTTGTTGATAACCACACGCACACACTGAACTTCGACCGTTGCTACTGCAGAGTTTGTGAGAGCTACGCCTGCGACTCGCAGCACATTGCTGCTTACGGATCCACATCTGGATTCATTCTGACACCATCTTCTCAAGGACCATGTCGACCTCCGTGCAGGTGGAAGCGCCAGTGGAGAGGAAGTACGGAGGAGTGGGCCGTTGCAAGTGCTCCTTCTGGTTTGCCGTGGCCCACGACATCCTCGGCGTGCTCATCATGATGGTGGGGGTGTTCGGGGGTCTGGCTATCCACGACCTTTTCATCTACGCCGGCGCCATCGTCATCTTCCTCAGCCTCATCTGGTGGGTCTTCTGGTACTCTGGCAACATCGAGGTGCCGCCCGAGGAGCTGGAGGACGACGTGGGCCTCATCAAGCCGAGGAATAAAGGACTGAGCCGAGTGATGAGACGCGTGTCCGACCAGTTCTCCAGCGGGATCCGGAACTCCCTGAGAAAGAATGTCGCTTCGACCAGAGAATGTTCGGCGGGAAAGAGACCCCGAAATACCGAGGCATTGTCGCTCTTCACGATATATGACAGCAGCATGAGCTCATCGTCAAAGCAACTTGTGAGAGAGACACTGTCAATATGAACTAATCCTTGACATCAACATCCAAAACTTTTATCGGGCCAAGACACATGCAAAAGATGTGTAATCATCATCAAGCTTGATTAGGAAATGTCTTTTGAGATGATGTCACATAGATTTACACAAAGCGGTCCCTGGAGAGAAACTAGACCTTGGGTCAAGGAGCTTCGGGACGTACGGCAAGGAAACTGTAAGTCCTGAATCTCAAGACAATGTTCACGGTAGATAAAAGGTAAAGATTTTTTTTTTTTTTTTGCTTTTATTTATGTTGACCGTTCCATTATTCATCTTTCAATGTGAAAGAAGAAACCAAGCTGAATTTTGGATTCGCACCCTTGTCAAGGTTTTTTTTGACTCGGACAGTGGTGTGCTTCACTCTATGCTTTTATTTATGTTGACCGTTGCATTATTCATCTTTCAATATGAAAGAAGAAACAAAGCTCCTGAATTTTGGATTCGCACCCTTGTTAAGGTTTTTTTGACTCGGACAGTGGTGTGCTTCACTCTATTTTGTCCTGATGTTTAAACTGATTTTGTGTTCATTTGCTCTTAGTTTTTTTTTAACGCGGATGTCCGATTGTACCAATCTGCAAGTAAATTGACGCACACGTCTGAAAATGTCTCGCCTGTTCAATAATTTCAGCGGCAATGCGCACGTAACGCGGATGTCCGATTGTACCAATCTCCAAATAAATTGACGCACACGTCTGAAAATGTCTCGCCTGTTCAATAATTTCAGCGACAATGCGCACGTCACACCACCAAACCAAAAAACATTTACCCCTTGATGGATCAAAATCTTGACCCGATGTGCTGGTTCAAATTCTCAACCCAATGGCCTGGGGGTCAATAACCCAGCATTGGGTCAATCCCTTTTGGACCCAGCACTGGGTATGTTATTTCACCCAATTTGGGTTACTTTTGATTCATCATTTTTAAGATTGAAATTTAATAAGTCAATTGAAGAGCATTTAATAGCTCTGCCTGCCACTATGTGTTGGTGGCATGGATAGACAAACAAAGATACAGTACATTTTTTTTCGTAAATAATTTTCTGCAGTGCACTTGATCTCTCATGGCACACTCATGTGCCCGGCAGACTGGTTGGGACTAACACACTGTTAATAACTGAGTGAAATGCGAAACCTGGACTTGGGTTTTTGTTTTATTTGCTTCTACGCTTTAAAGGGATTTGCCGTTTGCTCTGCCATCATGCACAGGTAATGATTAGACAAAACTGTCCAGATAAGTGCACATGGTCTTATCTGGCTGATAAGATACACATCTTGCACACTTCGACAAAGTGCGCCAAGACGGTAACAAAGCAGGGATCAAGCAGTATTAGAATGAACCCCCGTGATTGCAAAAAATAAAGGTAGTCTCTGAGATTTTATCATGTTCAAGTAGGGTGTTACTATTTACAGTAACTGATTTTCCATTCAATTGGTCAAAACAACTGAATTTTCCTGTGTCCCAGAATTTCAAAAAACAACAGCAAATTAAAGAACATCAAAATATTCAACTAAACAAAACATGAAAAAAACACAAACACGAATACCAAATGTCACAGCGAAAAAAAAAAATCACAAAAATAAACCGCTAAACAGAACAACAAAAAATACAGAATAAGCAAAACAACAAAAAGCTAACCGCGACAGCAAATAAAAACAGAAAACCAAAAAAATAAACAACAACATGCTATACACACCAGCAAATAAAAAAACTAGCTCAACAAAACAACTTAAGGTAAACACAACAACAAATCTAAATCACAAAAACAAAAGGCCTGAAACCTTGAGCTGAGTTTCAAAGTCACTGGGGAGAAATAAACAATCAATCATACACACTCACAATAACACCTGCGGGCAAAATTAAATCGTCAGTGAACCAAATGTATAATTTAATGAAATGCGAATGCATCGCGAAAACCACAGCAGAGCAAGTACTGTCAAAAACTACGTTTCCCATGACCACTTGAGCAAGGACACGTGACAGCTGTGTTTTATCACGTGACCTTCACACTGCTCACGAGTCAACAGTCCGCTTCCGGCGTTTGCACATTCGCAGCTGTTTTCGCATAACGCAAATGTACTCCATGACTTCAAGATTGCATTCCGGCTTTTGACAAGCGCATTTTGTCAGCTCGCCAGCGTATGGAGAACTCGACACTTGGATGTCAACCAGCGGAGGTCACTTAGCCTCGGCGATTTTCCACCGGCAAGGCCTCTCCGCTCACCGAAAGAGCATCGCTCTTCTTGCCGCGGTGGGGCGGGTCAAACTCGGCCACGGAAGCCGCATGAGCCCGGTCCCTCGCGAGCCTCCCCGGTGGATGATTTGCAGGAAAAAGAGGGATGAATAACCTCGGTGGGGAAGCGTCAAGCTTGGATGTTTCCGCACCTGAAGTTTTGTTGTCACAATGAACGGTAAATTTAGTTCGTGTTTGGAAAAACACAATGGGACACGTTTGGACAATTTGCACGGGTGTTTCTCCAAAGCTATTGTCATACATCCTTCCCAGTTTTTGTAGCAAAAGTCCATTTGATTTTGCAGACTTTGAAATATTTCTATACTGTTACTGTTGTATTTCAAGATTAATCAGTTTTAACCTACTGACATGAAAATGTGTCGTCATCACAATGAAGTCTGACTGTATTTGTTGCTTCCTTTCTCCTAAGCAATGTATATTGGGCGTGAGGATGCAGATGACGCTGCAGTTTTGAAAACAATTTCAAAGCTCACACAATTTTATTAATTTTCAGTATGTAGGAAACATGTTATTTTATTTGGGTGCGGCAGCTGTAAACTCCACAGTCATGCAAATTGAGTCCGAACTGGACCGCGTTCTGCGCCCCTATTGAGGGGGTCGATCTGAGTTGTGGCCGCAAGGTGGTCGGTGCTTGTCTTGATGGCAACCCCCAAACTCGCTGGTTTACACTGGCAGAAAGGATGCCATCAAACTGAAGGAGTCCCATCAGGCCTTTTTGGGTCACGGGTTACCGACTTGCCAAGCAGAGCGCGGCTTTGTTGGTTGCTCCAAACAATGACTCGATTAAAATAGTAATCGATTAGTTCTTGATTTTTCAATTAATTTTTCACGCCTTAAGTTTCCAATTATTGTCCAATAAGTTAAGAAATTGCATGCCACCAAATCAAATGTTGTCTTTGTTCGCCTTTTGCAGGCGCTGTGCAGAGTGACGCCAAGAGACAGAACCTCTTGGAAAGGTTACTAGATGCTGTCAAACAGGTTAGTACAAGTCGCCTTTCCAAACTATGGTGTTGTATATATATATATTTTTTTGTGTGGATATGACATTCTATTCAACATCTCTGAATTTAATGAGCCCATTAGCACGCTAAATTCTAGCCATATTTTCGAACAAGAAACTGGACATGATTTCGACGTGATAAGAGCTTCAGAATGTTTCAGGCTGTGGAGTGTGGTAACCCACCATTGCTTGAAAGTGACTCTGAATGTTCACCCAGCCTCGTTGGCTTTGGAGAAACTGCGTGCGGAGGCGCTTATTATGTAAATTTACTGAACTGCCGAAGGCTTGCTTAGATTTTTTTTTCAGAGGTGGGCCGGCACGCCAGAGACACAACTATTCTAATAATGCACAAGCCTTTCGAGAAAGTCAGCTTGCATTCAAGTTTGTCATCTCTCGTCCATTATCAACCATCCCTTGTCTTCCCAGTGCCAAATCCGCTTTGGGGGCAGAAAGGAGATCGCAACGGACTCGGACAGCAGGTTTGCAGCATTTACCATCTCCAAATGAACATTTTCAGCTTTACACAGTGATGATGACTTGAGGCCGGAGTGACCCGACATATGTTTTTCAAGCGACTAGCTGTTGTTAGGCCCCTTTTTTTTTTTTGACTTGTGAGCAAAAATTCTAATTCCAATCGCAGCATGGTGCTGCTCACTTCGCAACAAGCAGCAGCAGAAAAAAAAAAATCTGAAAATTGGCCTCAAGCAGTTTATTGCCACTCCTGGTTGAGGTTTGCTGTCAAACTAAACATCAAAAAAGAGAATTACAGCTTGTGTATTCAAACGATGATTGATTCTGTTGAGCTTCATGCTGACAAACCAAAGAAAATGCAAAAGGGCTAACAAATAGCATCAGTGTTATCACCCTTTCAGCAACGGATATTTGAACACAAATGGTGGAGCAACAAATATAGACAGACAATCTGACAATCCTCACAGGCCCAAACCAAATAAAATGCAAAAGGGCTAACAAATAACATCGGTGTTATCACCCTTTCAGCAACGGATATATGAACACAAATGGTGGAGCAACAAATCTAGACAATCTGACAAGCCTCACAGGCCCATATTCTTACATCCTTTGAATGACTTTCAAATGACTAATCTTACTGCGGATCACTAAGTCAATCATTAAGTCATTGCGGAGTGCTATTCTTCTTTAATTCTTTATTATTCTCTGCAGGGTAATCTGTCTTTGCGCCCAATTTGAGGCAGTGCTGCAGCACGGCTTGAGAAAAAGCCGAGGTCTCGCCCTCACCGCCGCCGCCCTCAAGCAGGCTGCGGGCTTCAGCAGCAAGGTTGAAACAGGTCAGAGTTTGGAGTTGACCTGTGTGTTCTATGAAGAGGTTATGAAAAAAAAAAGGGAGCACTAACTCAGTATCCACTTTCAAATCTGGTTTTTGTCTTGCAACTTGATGTTTGGTTGGCAGTGGTGACGATCAATACCATTGATTGACTTTCCGATTCGATGCTGGGTAAAATCAGTCCTGATGCCGATACTGTGTGCCAATACTACCGTGTCTGGTAATTTGACCAAGAATAGTGTATTTTAACTCAAAACTCATTAAAGCATCCTAGAGCAATATGAATGAGACACGATTAATCTGCTAAATTTTTAACGCTTTTAAAATCAGCCCCCGGCCAATTTTTTGTGTATTTTTGATGATTTTAAGTGCTTTTTAAAATAAAGTGCACCTGAAGACAAAAGTAACGACATTCAAACATTTCCCTCTCGCTTAAATCAGCAAAAAAAAAAAAAAAATTACTGACTTCTAGATTGTTTTCTCTACTTTTGTTAAATTCGACTAAAATGTTCTGCCTGTAATTAATATCTGTACAGGAGTAAGCGTTAACAGACGCGCCCAAAATTGAAGTTAATTAAACTAAGAATTATTTTTAGCATATTTTCAGGTATTGTATTTGTTTCATATTTTTTAATGAGTCAGCTGATTAATTGGTTGTCGGAATTTTATTCAGCCAAATACCGAAATCTGCAATCGACCTAAAAAAAAAAAAAATTCATCTCGTTGGGGTCTTAGTAAAACCAAGACAATTCTTAAATTCTTAACTCTTACCTTGAATGACAGATGACGAAGGTGTCATGTCTCTTTTTTGACTGTCAAGTGTCCTTTGGTATGTTGAAAGGCGCTTATAAATAAAATGTATTATTATTATTATTATTATTATTATTATTATTATTATTATTATCATGTGAAAGTTAGAAATAAAACTTTTACGCTGGACAAAAGTATTGGTACACTGCTTGACACTTATATGTGGCTGGTGATTATTTTTTTTTTTGAACGTTTTTGCTTCAGTGTGAAGACCGTTCCAATTCGGCATGTCAAAAAGAAAGCAGCTGGACAAGTTTCATGTGGGTTATATATTTAGAGATTTGCTCATGTAGCTCTGTCATGAGGAAGTGTTCACTCTGAATAATTATTCTCTTGTCGTCAACCCAACTCTAAAACTGTCGCGCTGTTTGAGGCGCCGTGAGTGCCACATTAGCGCGTCAAACCGCATCATATTCAAGAATGCATTGCCCGGTCCTTCCTTTAACAGAGGAAGGATTTCAATAACACACAGCTAATATTGCCTGTTATTGAAATACATCTCAACGTTCTCGCAATAAACTTACCATGGACTGAGTGAGAAGCATCCAGAACATTTTCATCGGCTTTGAACCCTTTCATATCCTTCCTTTTACAGAAGAAGGATTTAAATAACAGAGCTAATATTGCCTGGTATTGAAATACATCTCAACGTTCTCACAATAAACTTACCATGGACTGAGTGAGAAATATCCAGAACATTTTCATCGGCTTTGAACCCTTTCATGTTCATCCCACAGTAATGGCCTCCACCTCATTCGTGGCTATTAGCACTTATAACGTCCTCCTTTTGTTCGAACCTGCGGCTTTGCGGCAGTCTAATGAAGCCCAAACCATCGCAGGCATTAATTTCACAAATGTCCTGGAGCTGTATGCTAATCATGTGCAAATGAGTTGCATTATCACTTTCCAAATCACTTGAATGTTTCAACATGTCATAGGGTTGCATCTTAAGTTAGCGAGCGTTCGCTCATGCTTATTATCACATTTTTTTTTTCTGACTGCGTGGACCGTTCATGATCACTTTATTGAATACTTTTGCGATGACGACAGTCCTAATGATGCCCTCCACCCCCTCCTGCAGAGTTCACATTCTGGTTTTACGTGAAGGAGCATCTCAACCGGCATGAGCTGCAGCGCTTCTACTCCCTCCGTCACATCTCGTCGGAGCTGGGCCGGGGTCGGGCCTGGATGCGCTGTGCTCTTAATGAGCATTCGTTAGAGCGCTACCTGCACACGCTGCTCGCTGACCGACCACGCCTCGGGTTCGTGCGCTGTCGCTTTGCGCTTTATTTGAAGCCTCTTTGTTTATTTTTTGTTTTGATGAAAATCCCATCAACTGTGTCCCAGTGGGCGCGGCAATAAACAGAGGACATTTATGAGCGTCCACTTTAATGCTCTACCTTGAATTAACTTTCCCACTGTTTTTTTTTTTTTGTGCACACGCTGCTCGCTGACCGACCACGCCTCGGGTTCGTGTGCTGTCGCTTTGCGCTTTATTTGAAGCCTCTTTGTTTATTTTTTGTTTTGATGAAAATCCCATCAACTGTGTCCCAGTGGGCGCGGCAATAAACAGAGGACATTTATGAGCGTCCACTTTAATGCTCTACCTTGAATTAACTTTCCCACTGTTTTTTTTTTTTTTGAAGCATTTACTATGAAGACTGGGCTTTCATGCTTGATGAAGAGAGAGCTAGTATGCTACCCACCATGGCTGCGGGTGAGTTTGGAGACTACATTTGCACTGACCTATCGAGCTGTGTTCGTAGTCTCTTAATTAGGTATTACATTATACTTTACACACCCTATGTCTTGTCTGGCTGAAAACCAGTTACAGTTGCTGTTCCGTAAAACACAAAAATAACACCGCAAAAAAAAAAAAAAAAAAAGTGGTGACGATCAATACCATTGATTGACTTTCCGATTCGATGCTGGGTAAAATCAGTCCTGATGCCGATACTGTGTGCCAATACTACCGTGTCTGGTAATTTGACCAAGAATAGTGTATTTTAACTCAAAACTCATTAAAGCATCCTAGAGCAATATGAATGAGACACGATTAATCTGCTAAATTTTTAACGCTTTTAAAATCAGCCCCCGGCCAATTTTTTGTGTATTTTTGATGATTTTAAGTGCTTTTTAAAATAAAGTGCACCTGAAGACAAAAGTAACGACATTCAAACATTTCCCTCTCGCTTAAATCAGCAAAAAAAAAAAAAAAATTACTGACTTCTAGATTGTTTTCTCTACTTTTGTTAAATTCGACTAAAATGTTCTGCCTGTAATTAATATCTGTACAGGAGTAAGCGTTAACAGACGCGCCCAAAATTGAAGTTAATTAAACTAAGAATTATTTTTAGCATATTTTCAGGTATTGTATTTGTTTCATATTTTTTAATGAGTCAGCTGATTAATTGGTTGTCGGAATTTTATTCAGCCAAATACCGAAATCTGCAATCGACCTAAAAAAAAAAAAAATTCATCTCGTTGGGGTCTTAGTAAAACCAAGACAATTCTTAAATTCTTAACTCTTACCTTGAATGACAGATGACGAAGGTGTCATGTCTCTTTTTTGACTGTCAAGTGTCCTTTGGTATGTTGAAAGGCGCTTATAAATAAAATGTATTATTATTATTATTATTATTATTATTATTATTATTATTATTATCATGTGAAAGTTAGAAATAAAACTTTTACGCTGGACAAAAGTATTGGTACACTGCTTGACACTTATATGTGGCTGGTGATTATTTTTTTTTTTGAACGTTTTTGCTTCAGTGTGAAGACCGTTCCAATTCGGCATGTCAAAAAGAAAGCAGCTGGACAAGTTTCATGTGGGTTATATATTTAGAGATTTGCTCATGTAGCTCTGTCATGAGGAAGTGTTCACTCTGAATAATTATTCTCTTGTCGTCAACCCAACTCTAAAACTGTCGCGCTGTTTGAGGCGCCGTGAGTGCCACATTAGCGCGTCAAACCGCATCATATTCAAGAATGCATTGCCCGTTCATCCCACAGTAATGGCCTCCACCTCATTCGTGGCTATTAGCACTTATAACGTCCTCCTTTTGTTCGAACCTGCGGCTTTGCGGCAGTCTAATGAAGCCCAAACCATCGCAGGCATTAATTTCACAAATGTCCTGGAGCTGTATGCTAATCATGTGCAAATGAGTTGCATTATCACTTTCCAAATCACTTGAATGTTTCAACATGTCATAGGGTTGCAGCTTAAGGTAGCGAGCGTTCGCTCATGCTTATTATCACATTTTTTTTTTCTGACTGCGTGGACCGTTCATGATCACTTTATTGAATACTTTTGCGATGACGACAGTCCTAATGATGCCCTCCACCCCCTCCTGCAGAGTTCACATTCTGGTTTTACGTGAAGGAGCATCTCAACCGGCATGAGCTGCAGCGCTTCTACTCCCTCCGTCACATCTCGTCGGAGCTGGGCCGGGGTCGGGCCTGGATGCGCTGTGCTCTTAATGAGCATTCGTTAGAGCGCTACCTGCACACGCTGCTCGCTGACCGACCACGCCTCGGGTTCGTGCGCTGTCGCTTTGCGCTTTATTTGAAGCCTCTTTGTTTATTTTTTGTTTTGATGAAAATCCCATCAACTGTGTCCCAGTGGGCGCGGCAATAAACAGAGGACATTTATGAGCGTCCACTTTAATGCTCTACCTTGAATTAACTTTCCCACTGTTTTTTTTTTTTTTGAAGCATTTACTATGAAGACTGGGCTTTCATGCTTGATGAAGAGAGAGCTAGTATGCTACCCACCATGGCTGCGGGTGAGTTTGGAGACTACATTTGCACTGACCTATCGAGCTGTGTTCGTAGTCTCTTAATTAGGTATTACATTATACTTTACACACCCTATATTTTGCCTGGCTGAAATTACCAGTTACAGTTGCTGTTCCATAAAAAAAACAAAAATAACGACACAAAACAAAACAAAAAAAAACATTACCGTATTTTCCGCACTAAAAGGCGCACCTAAAAGCCTTCCATTTTCTTAAAATCTCACAGCGCGCCTTAAAATCCGATGCGTCTTGTGTACGGTCATTACGGTAATATTTTGACCCCAAAATGGCTCCTTGCTCGAGACATGCTGACAACGCAGAGTTCAAACTTAAGGCGATCGGGTTACGCAGTTGAACACGGAAATAGAGCAGCG
>NW_017805034.1:1378605-1381721 GCF_001891065.2 Hippocampus comes
TTTAACCCATAAGAGCCCAGACCCATTTTTCCAAAAAGTTTTGATGGGTTAAAATCAGACAAAAAGTTTTGAAAAAAGATACTGGGGAGTTCAAACTGTTTGTTACACTGGTGTCACTGTGGGCTCTTATGGGTTAAAAAACAACAACAACAAAACAAACGTTATGGCCAACCAACCTTTTCAAAGATAATGGCCATCTTTTGATTTAACTAACCAGGGAGCGGTTGATTTTACACTACAATACAAACAATGGTAGTGCCAATAAAGTCTCAGCGTTATTTTGAAAGTCATTGCGTGGATGTATCTGATGTGGTCGCCGATGACTCTGTTGCAAACACAATTGTGAATTAGTGGAATTGAAAGGCAACTTACCCTTACCATCACTCAAATACTAACGTTCAGTGATGAAGGGAAGTTGTTCAAACCACTTTTACTGGTCGATAAGAGACTGCAGATGCATCCTCATTTTGCTCTTCCTCTTTGAACTATTGATAAGCACCAACCAGCTGAGGACAAACTTTAAAATATTAAGACTAGGTTGCACTCACTGATCCTACGCCAGCGTTTTGTTGAAAACCGCTTTCTCTCACTGGGTGCTTCTTGGAAATGCCGCTCAAGCACTTTGAGGAAGTTCCGTCTCCACAAGCACACTCGGTAATGACTTGGCTTTGCGCCCTCCCGCCTCTCTGCAGGTTTGAACTCCATCTTCTTCGCCATCAACATAGACAACAGCGACCTGAATGGGGGGCCGACGAGGGGCGGCGCGTCCACCATGACGCACCTCCTCAAGGAGTCCACGCAGGGCATCGGCAGCCTGTGGAAGGAGTCCACGCAGGGGGTCAGCAGCCTGCTTCGAGAGATCAGCACCGCCACCGTTGTGGTGCCGGGATTCTGCCCGAGGGTGGATGGAGCCTCGGACCCACTACCTGTCCTGCCGCGTAGCACCTCTGCTGGTAAGCTCCACTACGAGTTTGGAAATATGACACTCTGGAAACGTTTTTTTTCCCGTACAAAAGAATTTTGCGAGGAAAAAAAAGTCATTTTGTTCATACTGTCAGTGTAAATCTGACAGAAATACCGTATTTTCCGCACAATAAGGCGCACCTAAAAGCATTCCATTTTCTAAAAAGCCGACAGTGCGCCTTGTAATCCGATGCGCCTTATATGTTCAGATTCTGATTTCTCGGACGTAGTATTTTAAATGGTCCGTAAAGCACTTTGTTACAGCTGCAGCGGTTGTGAAAGGTCTAACTCAATAAAGCTGTATTGTATTGTATTCCCTTTAGCGTAGCTCCATCTCGTGGATGCATAACGCAATCTCAGTTGCGCCCTATATATGAAGAGAGTTTTAAAACAGGCTATTCATTGAAGGTGTGCCTTATACTTCGGAGCGCCTTATCGTGTGGGAAATACGGTACATTAGGATGACAAAAAAAAAAACTCATCCCTCCCGGTCCTATCTTGTACCGCTAATTAGAATTGTAGGAAGCCACCATCCCCAAGAACGAAGAACTGATCAAGAAGGCGTGACTGAAAAGGTGTCAATTATATTGCCGTTCACTTGCTACACGCTCGTATCCAGCATACCCCTGCCTTGTGCTGACCTGTTATTGTTGGCTTCAGTAGCTTTGCTGAATCTATGGTGGAATATCCAGATTTCTTTGGGGGGGGAATAACGCGAAAAAAAAAGGACATCTTCATATTGTAAATCTGCCTCATCCGAAATGAATACTTACATTCACATTGGATATTTACCAATGCGAGTGTAGCGTAAATGTTGCCAAGTAGTGCCCTCCGTTTTTTCCGCAATTATTTTCAAACAATATTTATCAACAATAAATTACACACAATTGCCAGAACTTGCAACCATCAACTCATCGAGTAATCCAATATTCTGCCCAGGCTTGACTCAAAGGCGCCTCAACCTTGAATGGAATCACCGTGGATAAATCAGACCACATGAATTTTCCATAGCTCAGGCCTTTTTTTTTCATGCTCCCAAGCACACTGAAGGTTTTTCCGCATGAGCAACACTTTAGTTCTTTTTTTTTTTTTTTAGGCCATGCTGCGGTTTTTGTACCAATTCCTCGACTTCTCAAATTATGTGATAAAATCTTCTTATTTTTATTGTGATAATGTAGCCGTTACAGTGACTGTGTAATTATTTTAAAAACATGACTGATCATTCTCCCAAACACGTTTTTTTAAGGGTGAAACATTCATCGGTTGAACATAATGTTCTCATTAGACTTCACTATGTCCCGAAAATGAATCATTTTACATGATCCAGTAGAACCCCGTAACTTATTTGCCGAACCGAATCCAAGAAGTGAAAGTTTCAGCGCATTCTATACATGTGGCTAGTCGCATGTGACTTGTCTTCTGACATTCATTTGCAGACATCTCAATCTCCAAATGGCGCAGCGGTTAGTGAACTCCCCAATGAAGCGTCTAACCTTCCAGAACTTTTGTGTTTGACCTCATTTAGCCGTCTGCCCTGTTCCATTCCACCGGGCCCGGCTGACACCGTTTCCTCCTCCGTGTGTTCCATTTAGCAGCTCGAGCGACGCTTCAAGTTTTAACTGTGCGGTTGAAAATGGAGGTCCACAATTCTTGCGAATACACAGGAGAGATTTTAGGCTCAGAAACTGAAGTGTTTTTTACAGTTCGGAATGTGTTTTTGTCGGAGGGAACATCTGAAGCTAAATGGTCCAGAAGTTGTGAATTGGTCTTCCAAGTAACATAGGCTTGAAAGCACTTTCACTTCACTCACGTTTGAATTTCCGCAGATTCCGGCCTAAGGAAGGAGCGGCGGAGGAAAAAGAAAATCACCAACATCATTTCTTTCGACGACGATCTGGACGGAGGGGCTGAAGACGAGGAAGAGGGCGAGGACGACTTCCCCAAGACTCGTGGAATGAGCAAGAGGCAGACCGATCCCGTTCCAAGTAGCGTGGAGGATGGGATTGACCTCTTGGAGCCATTGTTCCATCCGTCACCTTCTCACAATGGGCTGGACGGCACCGCGACACCGACGTGGGTGGGGTCACCCCATCACTCTCGTACAACCCCGATGCCGACGCCTCCTTTGACAGACCGAAAGAGCATCGACAACG